>NW_026973238.1:0-97358 GCF_036711695.1 Zophobas morio | reverse complement strand
CTGTATTTTTGTCGATTTTTATTGAATTTGAACTATATTTCAACGTTTTTTGATGGTTCTGAGCCACCAAACACACTTAAAGCATGCAGAATCGACTCAGAATAGGAAAAGGAGACGTTTAGGTCAATTTTATGCATTCTGGCGTTCGTAGATACAAGAAAACTGTTAAAATTCTTCAGAAACGTCACTTTTGAAGTGTTTTCTTGTACTTTTAAGCCAATCAGATACCCTACGGGCTCGGAAAGTGCAACGAAACCATCAAATTTTAGCTAGAAACTGTATTTTTGTCGATTTTTATTGAATTTGAACTATATTTCAACGTTTTTTGATGGTTCTGAGCCACCAAACACACTTAAAGCATGCAGAATCGACTCAGAATAGGAAAAGGAGACGTTTAGGTCAATTTTATGCATTCTGGCGTTCGTAGATACAAGAAAACTGTTAAAATTCTTCAGAAACGTCACTTTTGAAGTGTTTTCTTGTACTTTTTTCTTCAGAAACGTCACTTTTGAAGTGTTTTCTTGTACTTTTAAGCCAATCAGATACCCTACGGGCTCGGAAAGTGCAACGAAACCATCAAATTTTAGCTAGAAACTGTATTTTTGTCGATTTTTATTGAATTTGAACTATATTTCACGTTTTTTGATGGTTCTGAGCCACCAAACACACTTAAAGCATGCAGAATCGACTCAGAATAGGAAAAGGAGACGTTTAGGTCAATTTTATGCATTCTGGCGTTCGTAGATACAAGAAAACTGTTAAAATTCTTCAGAAACGTCACTTTTGAAGTGTTTTCTTGTACTTTTAAGCCAATCAGATACCCTACGGGCTCGGAAAGTGCAACGAAACCATCAAATTTTAGCTAGAAACTGTATTTTTGTCGATTTTTATTGAATTTGAACTATATTTCAACGTTTTTTGATGGTTCTGAGCCACCAAACACACTTAAAGCATGCAGAATCGACTCAGAATAGGAAAAGGAGACGTTTAGGTCAATTTTATGCATTCTGGCGTTCGTAGATACAAGAAAACTGTTAAAATTCTTCAGAAACGTCACTTTTGAAGTGTTTTCTTGTACTTTTAAGCCAATCAGATACCCTACGGGCTCGGAAAGTGCAACGAAACCATCAAATTTTAGCTAGAAACTGTATTTTTGTCGATTTTTATTGAATTTGAACTATATTTCAACGTTTTTTGATGGTTCTGAGCCACCAAACACACTTAAAGCATGCAGAATCGACTCAGAATAGGAAAAGGAGACGTTTAGGTCAATTTTATGCATTCTGGCGTTCGTAGATACAAGAAAACTGTTAAAATTCTTCAGAAACGTCACTTTTGAAGTGTTTTCTTGTACTTTTAAGCCAATCAGAAACCCTACGGGCTCGGAAAGTGCAACGAAACCATCAAATTTTAGCTAGAAACTGTATTTTTGTCGATTTTTATTGAATTTGAACTATATTTCAACGTTTTTTGATGGTTCTGAGCCACCAAACACACTTAAAGCATGCAGAATCGACTCAGAATAGGAAAAGGAGACGTTTAGGTCAATTTTATGCATTCTGGCGTTCGTAGATACAAGAAAACTGTTAAAATTCTTCAGAAACGTCACTTTTGAAGTGTTTTCTTGTACTTTTTTCTTCAGAAACGTCACTTTTGAAGTGTTTTCTTGTACTTTTAAGCCAATCAGATACCCTACGGGCTCGGAAAGTGCAACGAAACCATCAAATTTTAGCTAGAAACTGTATTTTTGTCGATTTTTATTGAATTTGAACTATATTTCACGTTTTTTGATGGTTCTGAGCCACCAAACACACTTAAAGCATGCAGAATCGACTCAGAATAGGAAAAGGAGACGTTTAGGTCAATTTTATGCATTCTGGCGTTCGTAGATACAAGAAAACTGTTAAAATTCTTCAGAAACGTCACTTTTGAAGTGTTTTCTTGTACTTTTAAGCCAATCAGATACCCTACGGGCTCGGAAAGTGCAACGAAACCATCAAATTTTAGCTAGAAACTGTATTTTTGTCGATTTTTATTGAATTTGAACTATATTTCAACGTTTTTTGATGGTTCTGAGCCACCAAACACACTTAAAGCATGCAGAATCGACTCAGAATAGGAAAAGGAGACGTTTAGGTCAATTTTATGCATTCTGGCGTTCGTAGATACAAGAAAACTGTTAAAATTCTTCAGAAACGTCACTTTTGAAGTGTTTTCTTGTACTTTTAAGCCAATCAGATACCCTACGGGCTCGGAAAGTGCAACGAAACCATCAAATTTTAAATAAATAAATAATAAATAAATAAATATGCTTTATTATCCAACAGGCATCTGCCCAATTACAGGATAAAAATAAACGAAATGTAAACCTAAAATCCTAAAACAATAAATATTATTGACTAAAATCGGTCATTTACTTCATTAAAACATGCTTAAGTATTTTCTTAATTCCATCATAATTGACATCGCAAACATTGCTAACTCCATTTATTAGTTTTGTCATTACGTTGATTGGTGAATTTACTCCTAAATTTGTCCTGAAAGTAGAAATCCTGAAAGTTATATGCTGCCTTGAGTTCAGCCTCGGAACTGCAAAAGAAAGTTTTGATAAAATGGCTGGCACATCAGCTTTTCCTTGAACGATGTTAACTATAAATTTAACTGCTGCCAACCGTCTTCTATCTTCGAGTAGTTGAACATCATACTTTTGCAAGAGAACCATAATATTCATTCCTCTTGGTGGATATCTTCCCTGTTCCTTAAAAAGTAGATATTTCAGGAATTTTTTTTGTACTCTTTCGATAGCATCTCTTTGATATGCATAGTATGGTGCCCAAACAACAGATGCATACTCAATTTTCGATCTCACAAATGCAAAAAACAAAGCCTTTAAGGCAACTACATTTCTGAAATCCGAACAATTTCTTATTATAAAGCCCAAAGTTTGAAATGAACTCCCAATTGTTTGCTCTATATGATCATTAAAACTAAGTTTTTGATCAAACAATACGCCCAAATCCCTAGTTGTGCTACACCTAGAAATTGATTGATCCATAATTTTATAATCAAACAATATTATATTAAATTTTTTTGTAAAAGACATGATATTACATTTCGACTTATTAATCTCTAATTGATTAGTTCTATACCATAATAATAGTCTATTCATATCTTCATTCAATTTAAAACAATCTTCATACGAATGAATAGAATGAAATATTTTTAGATCATCTGCAAAAAGCAGCACTTGTGAGTTCCTAATGACATCAATAACATCATTAATATAAATTGTAAAAAGCAATGGACCTATTACTGATCCCTGCGGAACTCCCGACGTAGCATAAAATATTTCCGATCTAAAACCATTATACTCCACGTTTAATTGACGTCTATGTAGATAAGATGAAAAGAATTGCAGTAAACTACTGGAAAACCCCCATTTATCCAATTTATCAATCAATATTAAATGACACACACGATCAAATGCTTTTGTAAGATCTGTAAATATCACATCCATTTGTCCTCCTTCGTCTAATTCTTCAGCAATAGATTGTGTGAAGTGAACCAAATTAGAAACGGTTGATCTGCCGTTGACAAACCCATGTTGAAATTGTGATATGGATCTAGATATTGCGGGAAATATGCGGTTATACATAACAATTTCAAAGATCTTTGAAAAATTAGAAATAATTGAGATGGGACGATAATTAATGATAAGGGATGGATCACCTTTCTTAAGTACTGGAGTAACTCTTGAAATTTTCCATATTTCCGGAAATTGAGATTTCTTCAATGATAAATTAAATAGATAAAATAAAGGCTTTATGAATATATTCGCACAATCTTTAATTAAAAATGTTGGAATCTGATCAGGTCCAGAGAGTAGATCATTCTTTAGTTTTTTAATGGCTGCAAATATTTCTTCCTCGGATATTAATGAAAGATCAACGTAACAATTATTTTCAGATAAACCGATATTTTGATTTATTTTTTCATTAACTATAAAATTATCCGAAAAGTATTCAGCAAAACAATTCACTATTTGTTGGGCATTGTCTAATTTTCTATTTTTAAACGTCATGTTAGATGGAAGTCTGGTAGTGTTTTTCTTTTTCCGAACAAAAGACCATAATTCCTTTGGATTGTTTTTGATGGACGATTGGACATTTTCTAAGTAAGTACTGAAGTCTAACATTTTCCGATGTTTTATCAGGGCTCGCAATTCATCGAATGTTTTCTTATGTTGACTATGTCTCTCTTTTTTGTATTCTTTAAGTGCTTTTTCTTTTTTTCTTATAAGAACTTTCAAATCACTAGAAAACCAAACAGGATAGTATCTTTTTCGCGAACTAGTTCTAGGTATATATCGCTCCAATAAGACCCTTATTTTATTATAAAATTGCAAACATGCATCGTTAGTATCATCAATCTTATATAAAAACTCCCAGTCCGTTGCAAATAAGGCACTATACAATTCGTGAAAATTGCACAACTTAAAATTAAACTTCCTGTTTATACCACAAAGAGGAAAGTTCCTTGTAGAAGGTGTTCTTAATAGAATATCAATAAGTAGTGGCGGATGATGTTTATCCGGCTTTACTGGAGGAGAATCATGAAGCATGACAGCTACATCTGTTATGTTAGATAACACAAGATCTAAAATCCTACCATTGTCATTTAATACTTTGTTAAGCTGAGCCAGATTTGTTAATGCCAAAAACTGATTTAATAAGGTAGCTACAGAATCATTACTTTGATCATGAAAACTTGGAATATTGAAGTCTCCAACAATCAAAATTTTGTTTTCCGTTGATACATAGTTCTCAAGATATTCAAAAAATGATTCTAAGTCTTGGACATGCATATGTGGGGGTATGTATAGAGCGAAAATATATAAAGAATAAGCTAAAAAATTAATTTTGCATCCAACTATATCTACTAAGGGAATGTTACTAATTAACTCTGATAAATCCAATTTACTTACTGAAAAAGAGTTTTTTATTGCAACAACAACTCCACCACCACGTGTTCGATTTACTCGACCAAAACGACGATCACAACGAAAGACTGTATATGCGGAGGAAAACAGTTCATTACTTGAAATATCATCTGATAGCCAAGATTCTGAAAGACAGATAACATCATAAGGATTATCGATTAAGGAGACATAAAATTCATTGACTTTAGTTCTTAATCCACGTACGTTCTGATATATAATTTGCAGAGCATTATGACTGTTTTTTGTTTGTTTAATATTAGTTTCAGCCACTGAATTAGAATTTACCATAATATTACGAAGCATGGAGGAATTTGAGAGGTCAGGTTTAATTTGAAAATCATATTGTAATTGCTATGACAAAAGAATATCTTTTTTCAGTTTCTCTAGAGCCTTTAAATAAGTGGGACATCTACTGTCCCAAGCAGCATGACCATAATCCATTTCATTTTTATCTTTCTCAGTAGAACTGAAACAGTTACTACATTTCAAGTTGGTGGATGTACACTCTTTCACTATATGTTCTTCCGCACACCTGGGACAACAAGCTTTTTTGTTACAGACTCGAGAAGAGTGTCCAAAGCCGTTACAATTAAAGCACCGATTCAGTTCCACCGCATCAAATACATAACAATAATCATAACCTACAAATAAACCACCAGAGGAAATTAAACGATCATAGGATAACTTGTCTACCTGTAGAATGGCCTGATAAACATTAGACTTCTTTTTAGTAGCCCAGAATTTGAGAACTTTACAAATCGAGTTGGGGTCAAATATATCTGAATTAATTCTGATAACGTGATCAAGAAGATCTTCCAATTCCTCCAAAGAATATTTTTCAGTCATACCAACAATCTTAACCCTCGGATAAATACCTTTAACTTCCTTAATTATGTATGATTCAGCTAGTTTTTCCTGAGCAATTTTCTTGAACCGTGAGTTGTCTTCAGTCGACGAACAACCAACTAGAATTCCACCACGTTTTACAGTTTTGACCTGCGAAATGTGAATACCTGAATCTGATGGTTTAATAGTGGATGCAATATGCGACTTGGTTTGCTGAGAACTTTGATCAATATTCTTTGGTTCAATAATGACTGCAGGTTTACTTTTGTTTTTAATAATATCAGCATATTTAACTGGCGTATTTGCATCACTATTTATAGCAGCACGTTGTTTCGTAAAATCTTTTAAAAGATCAGTTTTCAGAAGAGCAAAAGTATCTTTCAAACTACCTACCAAGTCATTGAACTTATCCTGCAGAAAGGAGTTGATGTTATCAGAATCTACACAAAAACATTTCCGCACGCAATTGGGACACTTCCAACATAACCCATTTTCCAAATTCAAATATTTTTGTACATCAGCCGGCAGATCAACACACGTTGAGTGAAATCGCTTATCGCAAATACCCGAACATAAAATGGAAAGGGAAACCTCTTGAATGTGCCCATGACAAGCGCCACAGACTGAAAGCATGTTAATATAAACCAGACGCAAAAATTAGGTTAGCCAATAAATGTAAACAAACACTCAGCTGACCGCTGCACGCGCCGACAGCAGCGCTATCACGCGCTGGTAAACTGAACCAACTACGCAAAAAAAAAAAAAAAAAAGAAAATTCCAACCCAACAAAACCAATAGTAACACGCACAAATATTTTACAAACAGCTAAAATTACTGCTCCGGCCCTTCAGCCAATAACTACATCGGTAATTTACACAATTTTCAAAAAAAAATATCGCGAAAATCGCACGGATATTGAATACAATCGAGCACACCACACCACTCACACAAGATGGCCGCGATCTTTTTTTAATCAAATTTTAGCTAGAAACTGTATTTTTGTCGATTTTTATTGAATTTGAACTATATTTCAACGTTTTTTGATGGTTCTGAGCCACCAAACACACTTAAAGCATGCAGAATCGACTCAGAATAGGAAAAGGAGACGTTTAGGTCAATTTTATGCATTCTGGCGTTCGTAGATACAAGAAAACTGTTAAAATTCTTCAGAAACGTCACTTTTGAAGTGTTTTCTTGTACTTTTAAGCCAATCAGAAACCCTACGGGCTCGGAAAGTGCAACGAAACCATCAAATTTTAGCTAGAAACTGTATTTTTGTCGATTTTTATTGAATTTGAACTATATTTCAACGTTTTTTGATGGTTCTGAGCCACCAAACACACTTAAAGCATGCAGAATCGACTCAGAATAGGAAAAGGAGACGTTTAGGTCAATTTTATGCATTCTGGCGTTCGTAGATACAAGAAAACTGTTAAAATTCTTCAGAAACGTCACTTTTGAAGTGTTTTCTTGTACTTTTAAGCCAATCAGAAACCCTACGGGCTCGGAAAGTGCAACGAAACCATCAAATTTTAGCTAGAAACTGTATTTTTGTCGATTTTTATTGAATTTGAACTATATTTCAACGTTTTTTGATGGTTCTGAGCCACCAAACACACTGAAAGCATGCAGAATCGACTCAGAATAGGAAAAGGAGACGTTTAGGTCAATTTTATGCATTCTGGCGCTCGTAGATACAAGAAAACTGTTAAAATTCTTCAGAAACGTCACTTTTGAAGTGTTTTCTTGTACTTTTAAGCCAATCAGATACCCTACGGGCTCGGAAAGTGCAACGAAACCATCAAATTTTAGCTAGAAACTGTATTTTTGTCGATTTTTATTGAATTTGAACTATATTTCAACGTTTTTTGATGGTTCTGAGCCACCAAACACACTTAAAGCATGCAGAATCGACTCAGAATAGGAAAAGGAGACGTTTAGGTCAATTTTATGCATTCTGATGTTCGTAGATACAAGAAATCTGTTAAAATTCTTCAGAAACGTCACTTTTGAAGTGTTTGCTTGTACTTTTAAGCCAATCAGATACCCTACGGGCTCGGAAAGTGCAACGAAACCATCAAATTTTAGCTAGAAACTGTATTTTTGTCGATTTTTATTGAATTTGAACTATATTTCAAAGTTTTTTGATGGTTCTGAGCCACCAAACACACTTAAGCATGCAGAATCGACTCAGAATAGGAAAAGGAGACGTTTAGGTCAATTTTATGCATTCTGGCGTTCGTAGATACAAGAAAACTATTAAAATTCTTCAGAAACGTCACTTTTGAAGTGTTTTCTTGTACTTTTAAACCAATCAGATACCCTACGGGCTCGGAAAGTGCAACGAAACCATCAAATTTTAGCTAGAAACTGTATTTTTGTCGATTTTTATTGAATTTGAACTATATTTCAACGTTTTTTGATGGTTCTGAGCCACCAAACACACTTAAAGCATGCAGAATCGACTCAGAATAGGAAAAGGAGACGCTTAGGTCAATTTTATGCATTCTGGCGTTCGTAGATACAAGAAAACTGTTAAAATTCTTCAGAAACGTCACTTTTGAAGTGTTTTCTTGTACTTTTAAGCCAATCAGATACCCTACGGGCTCGGAAAGTGCAACGAAACCATCAAATTTTAGCTAGAAACTGTATTTTTGTCGATTTTTATTGAATTTGAACTATATTTCAACGTTTTTTGATGGTTCTGAGCCACCAAACACACTTAAAGCATGCAGAATCGACTCAGAATAGGAAAAGGAGACGTTTAGGTCAATTTTATGCATTCTGGCGTTCGTAGATACAAGAAAACTGTTAAAATTCTTCAGAAACGTCACTTTTGAAGTGTTTTCTTGTACTTTTAAGCCAATCAGATACCCTACGGGCTCGGAAAGTGCAACGAAACCATCAAATTTTAGCTAGAAACTGTATTTTTGTCGATTTTTATTGAATTTGAACTATATTTCAACGTTTTTTGATGGTTCTGAGCCACCAAACACACTTAAAGCATGCAGAATCGACTCAGAATAGGAAAAGGAGACGTTTAGGTCAATTTTATGCATTCTGGCGTTCGTAGATACAAGAAAACTGTTAAAATTCTTCAGAAACGTCACTTTTGAAGTGTTTTCTTGTACTTTTAAGCCAATCAGATACCCTACGGGCTCGGAAAGTGCAACGAAACCATCAAATTTTAGCTAGAAACTGTATTTTTGTCGATTTTTATTGAATTTGAACTATATTTCAACGTTTTTTGATGGTTCTGAGCCACCAAACACACTTAAAGCATGCAGAATCGACTCAGAATAGGAAAAGGAGACGTTTAGGTCAATTTTATGCATTCTGGCGTTCGTAGATACAAGAAAACTGTTAAAATTCTTCAGAAACGTCACTTTTGAAGTGTTTTCTTGTACTTTTAAGCCAATCAGATACCCTACGGGCTCGGAAAGTGCAACGAAACCATCAAATTTTAGCTAGAAACTGTATTTTTGTCGATTTTTATTGAATTTGAACTATATTTCAACGTTTTTTGATGGTTCTGAGCCACCAAACACACTTAAAGCATGCAGAATCGACTCAGAATAGGAAAAGGAGACGTTTAGGTCAATTTTATGCATTCTGGCGTTCGTAGATACAAGAAAACTGTTAAAATTCTTCAGAAACGTCCCTTTTGAAGTGTTTTCTTGTACTTTTAAGCCAATCAGATACCCTACGGGCTCGGAAAGTGCAACGAAACCATCAAATTTTAGCTAGAAACTGTATTTTTGTCGATTTTTTTTGAATTTGAACTATATTTCAACGTTTTTTGATGGTTCTGAGCCACCAAACACACTTAAAGCATGCAGAATCGACTCAGAATAGGAAAAGGAGACGTTTAGGTCAATTTTATGCATTCTGGAGTTCGTAGATACAAGAAAACTGTTAAAATTCTTCAGAAACGTCACTTTTGAAGTGTTTTCTTGTACTTTTAAGCCAATCAGATACCCTACGGGCTCGGAAAGTGCAACGAAACCATCAAATTTTAGCTAGAAACTGTATTTTTGTCGATTTTTATTGAATTTGAACTATATTTCAACGTTTTTTGATGGTTCTGAGCCACCAAACACACTTAAAGCATGCAGAATCGACTCAGAATAGGAAAAGGAGACGCTTAGGTCAATTTTATGCATTCTGGCGTTCGTAGATACAAGAAAACTGTTAAAATTCTTCAGAAATGTCACTTTTGAAGTGTTTTCTTGTACTTTTAAGCCAATCAGATACCCAACGGGCTCGGAAAGTGCAACGAAACCATCAAATTTTAGCTAGAAACTGTATTTTTGTCGATTTTTATTGAATTTGAACTATATTTCAACGTTTTTTGATGGTTCTGAGCCACCAAACACACTTAAAGCATGCAGAATCGACTCAGAATAGGAAAAGGAGACGTTTAGGTCAATTTTATGCATTCTGGCGTTCGTAGATACAAGAAAACTGTTAAAATTCTTCAGAAACGTCACTTTTGAAGTGTTTTCTTGTACTTTTAAGCCAATCAGATACCCTACGGGCTCGGAAAGTGCAACGAAACCATCAAATTTTAGCTAGAAACTGTATTTTTGTCGATTTTTATTGAATTTGAACTATATTTCAACGTTTTTTGATGGTTCTGAGCCACCAAACACACTTAAAGCATGCAGAATCGACTCAGAATAGGAAAAGGAGACGTTTAGGTCAATTTTATGCATTCTGGCGTTCGTAGATACAAGAAAACTGTTAAAATTCTTCAGAAACGTCCCTTTTGAAGTGTTTTCTTGTACTTTTAAGCCAATCAGATACCCTACGGGCTCGGAAAGTGCAACGAAACCATCAAATTTTAGCTAGAAACTGTATTTTTGTCGATTTTTTTTGAATTTGAACTATATTTCAACGTTTTTTGATGGTTCTGAGCCACCAAACACACTTAAAGCATGCAGAATCGACTCAGAATAGGAAAAGGAGACGTTTAGGTCAATTTTATGCATTCTGGAGTTCGTAGATACAAGAAAACTGTTAAAATTCTTCAGAAACGTCACTTTTGAAGTGTTTTCTTGTACTTTTAAGCCAATCAGATACCCTACGGGCTCGGAAAGTGCAACGAAACCATCAAATTTTAGCTAGAAACTGTATTTTTGTCGATTTTTATTGAATTTGAACTATATTTCAACGTTTTTTGATGGTTCTGAGCCACCAAACACACTTAAAGCATGCAGAATCGACTCAGAATAGGAAAAGGAGACGTTTAGGTCAATTTTATGCATTCTGGCGTTCGTAGATACAAGAAAACTGTTAAAATTCTTCAGAAACGTCACTTTTGAAGTGTTTTCTTGTACTTTTAAACCAATCAGATACCCTACGGGCTCGGAAAGTGCAACGAAACCATCAAATTTTAGCTAGAAACTGTATCTTTGTCGATTTTTATTGAATTTGAACTATATTTCAACGTTTTTTGATGGTTCTGAGCCACCAAACACACTTAAAGCATGCAGAATCGACTCAGAATAGGAAAAGGAGACGTTTAGGTCAATTTTATGCATTCTGGCGTTCGTAGATACAAGAAAACTGTTAAAATTCTTCAGAAACGTCACTTTTGAAGTGTTTTCTTGTACTTTTAAGCCAATCAGATACCCTACGGGCTCGGAAAGTGCAACGAAACCATCAAATTTTAGCTAGAAACTGTATTTTTGTCGATTTTTTTTGAATTTGAACTATATTTCAACGTTTTTTGATGGTTCTGAGCCACCAAACACACTTAAAGCATGCAGAATCGACTCAGAATAGGAAAAGGAGACGTTTAGGTCAATTTTATGCATTCTGGAGTTCGTAGATACAAGAAAACTGTTAAAATTCTTCAGAAACGTCACTTTTGAAGTGTTTTCTTGTACTTTTAAGCCAATCAGATACCCTACGGGCTCGGAAAGTGCAACGAAACCATCAAATTTTAGCTAGAAACTGTATTTTTGTCGATTTTTATTGAATTTGAACTATATTTCAACGTTTTTTGATGGTTCTGAGCCACCAAACACACTTAAAGCATGCAGAATCGACTCAGAATAGGAAAAGGAGACGCTTAGGTCAATTTTATGCATTCTGGCGTTCGTAGATACAAGAAAACTGTTAAAATTCTTCAGAAATGTCACTTTTGAAGTGTTTTCTTGTACTTTTAAGCCAATCAGATACCCAACGGGCTCGGAAAGTGCAACGAAACCATCAAATTTTAGCTAGAAACTGTATTTTTGTCGATTTTTATTGAATTTGAACTATATTTCAACGTTTTTTGATGGTTCTGAGCCACCAAACACACTTAAAGCATGCAGAATCGACTCAGAATAGGAAAAGGAGACGTTTAGGTCAATTTTATGCATTCTGGCGTTCGTAGATACAAGAAAACTGTTAAAATTCTTCAGAAACGTCACTTTTGAAGTGTTTTCTTGTACTTTTAAGCCAATCAGATACCCTACGGGCTCGGAAAGTGCAACGAAACCATCAAATTTTAGCTAGAAACTGTATTTTTGTCGATTTTTATTGAATTTGAACTATATTTCAACGTTTTTTGATGGTTCTGAGCCACCAGACACACTTAAAGCATGCAGAATCGACTCAGAATAGGAAAAGGAGACGTTTAGGTCAATTTTATGCATTCTGGCGTTCGTAGATACAAGAAAACTGTTAAAATTCTTCAGAAACGTCCCTTTTGAAGTGTTTTCTTGTACTTTTAAGCCAATCAGATACCCTACGGGCTCGGAAAGTGCAACGAAACCATCAAATTTTAGCTAGAAACTGTATTTTTGTCGATTTTTTTTGAATTTGAACTATATTTCAACGTTTTTTGATGGTTCTGAGCCACCAAACACACTTAAAGCATGCAGAATCGACTCAGAATAGGAAAAGGAGACGTTTAGGTCAATTTTATGCATTCTGGAGTTCGTAGATACAAGAAAACTGTTAAAATTCTTCAGAAACGTCACTTTTGAAGTGTTTTCTTGTACTTTTAAGCCAATCAGATACCCTACGGGCTCGGAAAGTGCAACGAAACCATCAAATTTTAGCTAGAAACTGTATTTTTGTCGATTTTTATTGAATTTGAACTATATTTCAACGTTTTTTGATGGTTCTGAGCCACCAAACACACTTAAAGCATGCAGAATCGACTCAGAATAGGAAAAGGAGACGTTTAGGTCAATTTATGCATTCTGGCGTTCGTAGATACAAGAAAACTGTTAAAATTCTTCAGAAACGTCACTTTTGAAGTGTTTTCTTGTACTTTTAAACCAATCAGATACCCTACGGGCTCGGAAAGTGCAACGAAACCATCAAATTTTAGCTAGAAACTGTATCTTTGTCGATTTTTATTGAATTTGAACTATATTTCAACGTTTTTTGATGGTTCTGAGCCACCAAACACACTTAAAGCATGCAGAATCGACTCAGAATAGGAAAAGGAGACGTTTAGGTCAATTTTATGCATTCTGGCGTTCGTAGATACAAGAAAACTGTTAAAATTCTTCAGAAACGTCACTTTTGAAGTGTTTTCTTGTACTTTTAAGCCAATCAGATACCCTACGGGCTCGGAAAGTGCAACGAAACCATCAAATTTTAGCTAGAAACTGTATTTTTGTCGATTTTTATTGAATTTGAACTACATTTCAACGTTTTTTGATGGTTCTGAGCCACCAAACACACTTAAAGCATGCAGAATCGACTCAGAATAGGAAAAGGAGACGTTTAGGTCAATTTTATGCATTCTGGCGTTCGTAGATACAAGAAAACTGTTAAAATTCTTCAGAAACGTCACTTTTGAAGTGTTTTCTTGTACTTTTAAGCCAATCAGATACCCTACGGGCTCGGAAAGTGCAACGAAACCATCAAATTTTAGCTAGAAACTGTATTTTTGTCGATTTTTATTGAATTTGAACTATATTTCAACGTTTTTTGATGGTTCTGAGCCACCAAACACACTTAAAGCATGCAGAATCGACTCACAATAGGAAAAGGAGACGTTTAGGTCAATTTTATGCATTCTGGCGTTCGTAGATACAAGAAAACTGTTAAAATTCTTCAGAAACGTCACTTTTGAAGTGTTTTCTTGTACTTTTAAGCCAATCAGATACCCTACGGGCTCGGAAAGTGCAACGAAACCATCAAATTTTAGCTAGAAACTGTATTTTTGTCGATTTTTATTGAATTTGAACTATATTTCAACGTTTTTTGATGGTTCTGAGCCACCAAACACACTTAAAGCATGCAGAATCTACTCAGAATAGGAAAAGGAGACGTTTAGGTCAATTTTATGCATTCTGGCGTTCGTAGATACAAGAAAACTGTTAAAATTCTTCAGAAACGTCACTTTTGAAGTGTTTTCTTGTACTTTTAAGCCAATCAGATACCCTACGGGCTCGGAAAGTGCAACGAAACCATCAAATTTTAGCTAGAAACTGTATTTTTGTCGATTTTTATTGAATTTGAACTATATTTCAACGTTTTTTGATGGTTCTGAGCCACCAAACACACTTAAAGCATGCAGAATCGACTCAGAATAGGAAAAGGAGACGTTTAGGTCAATTTTATGCATTCTGGCGTTCGTAGATACAAGAAAACTGTTAAAATTCTTCAGAAACGTCACTTTTGAAGTGTTTTCTTGTACTTTTAAGCCAATCAGATACCCTACGGGCTCGGAAAGTGCAACGAAACCATCAAATTTTAGCTAGAAACTGTATTTTTGTCGATTTTTATTGAATTTGAACTATATTTCAACGTTTTTTGATGGTTCTGAGCCACCAAACACACTTAAAGCATGCAGAATCGACTCAGAATAGGAAAAGGAGACGTTTAGGTCAATTTTATGCATTCTGGCGTTCGTAGATACAAGAAAATTGTTAAAATTCTTCAGAAACGTCACTTTTGAAGTGTTTTCTTGTACTTTTAAGCCAATCAGATACCCGACGGGCTCGGAAAGTGCAACGAAACCATCAAATTTTAGCTAGAAGCTGTATTTTTGTCGATTTTTATTGAATTTGAACTATATTTCAACGTTTTTTGATGGTTCTGAGCCACCAAACACACTTAAAGCATGCAGAATCGACTCAGAATAGGAAAAGGAGACGTTTAGGTCAATTTTATGCATTCTGGCGTTCGTAGATACAAGAAAACTGTTAAAATTCTTCAGAAACGTCACTTTTGAAGTGTTTTCTTGTACTTTTAAGCCAATCAGATACCCTACGGGCTCGGAAAGTGCAACGAAACCATCAAATTTTAGCTAGAAACTGTATTTTTGTCGATTTTTATTGAATTTGAACTATATTTCAACGTTTTTTGATGGTTCTGAGCCACCAAACACACTTAAAGCATGCAGAATCGACTCAGAATAGGAAAAGGAGACGTTTAGGTCAATTTTATGCATTCTGGCGTTCGTAGATACAAGAAAACTGTTAAAATTCTTCAGAAACGTCACTTTTGAAGTGTTTTCTTGTACTTTTAAGCCGATCAGATACCCTATGGGCTCGGAAAGTGCAACGAAACCATCAAATTTTAGCTAGAAACTGTATTTTTGTCGATTTTTATTGAATTTGAACTATATTTCAACGTTTTTTGATGGTTCTGAGCCACCAAACACACTTAAAGCATGCAGAATCGACTCAGAATAGGAAAAGGAGACGTTTAGGTCAATTTTATGCATTCTGGCGTTCGTAGATACTAGAAAACTGTTAAAATTCTTCAGAAACGTCACTTTTGAAGTGTTTTCTTGTACTTTTAAGCCAATCAGATACCCTACGGGCTCGGAAAGTGCAACGAAACCATCAAATTTTAGCTAGAAACTGTGTTTTTGTCGATTTTTATTGAATTTGAACTATATTTCAACGTTTTTTGATGGTTCTGAGCCACCAAACACACTTAAAGCATGCAGAATCGACTCAGAATAGGAAAAGGAGACGTTTAGGTCAATTTTATGCATTCTGGGGTTCGTAGATACAAGAAAACTGTTAAAATTCTTCAGAAACGTCACTTTTGAAGTGTTTTCTTGTACTTTTAAGCCAATCAGATACCCAACGGGCTCGGAAAGTGC
Organism: Zophobas morio; assembly: GCF_036711695.1. Lineage (NCBI taxonomy): Eukaryota > Metazoa > Arthropoda > Insecta > Coleoptera > Tenebrionidae > Zophobas > Zophobas morio. The sequence continues at coordinate 81,444 of NW_026973238.1, read as the reverse complement.
AACGAAACCATCAAATTTTAGCTAGAAACTGTATTTTTGTCGATTTTTATTGAATTTGAACTACATTTCAACGTTTTTTGATGGTTCTGAGCCACCAAACACACTTAAAGCATGCAGAATCGACTCAGAATAGGAAAAGGAGACGTTTAGGTCAATTTTATGCATTCTGGCGTTCGTAGATACAAGAAAACTGTTAAAATTCTTCAGAAACGTCACTTTTGAAGTGTTTTCTTGTACTTTTAAGCCAATCAGATACCCTACGGGCTCGGAAAGTGCAACGAAACCATCAAATTTTAGTTAGAGACTGTATTTTTGTCGATTTTTATTGAATTTGAACTATATTTCAACGTTTTTTGATGGTTCTGAGCCACCAAACACACTTAAAGCATGCAGAATCGACTCAGAATAGGAAGAGGAGACGTTTAGGTCAATTTTATGCATTCTGGCGTTCGTAGATACAAGAAAACTGTTAAAATTCTTCAGAAACGTCACTTTTGAAGTATTTTCTTGTACTTTTAAGCCAATCAGATACCCTACGGGCTCGGAAAGTGCAACGAAACCATCAAATTTTAGCTAGAAACTGTATTTTTGTCGATTTTTATTGAATTTGAACTATATTTCAACGTTTTTTGATGGTTCTGAGCCACCAAACACACTTAAAGCATGCAGAATCGACTCAGAATAGGAAAAGGAGACGTTTAGGTCAATTTTATGCATTCTGGCGTTCGTAGATACAAGAAAACTGTTAAAATTCTTCAGAAACGTCACTTTTGAAGTGTTTTCTTGTACTTTTAAGCCAATCAGATACCCTACGGGCTCGGAAAGTGCAACGAAACCATCAAATTTTAGCTAGAAACTGTATTTTTGTCGATTTTTATTGAATTTGAACTATATTTCAACGTTTTTTTATGGTTCTGAGCCACCAAACACACTTAAAGCATGCAGAATCGACTCAGAATAGGAAAAGGAGACGTTTAGGTCAATTTTATGCATTCTGGCGTTCGTAGATACAAGAAAACTGTTAAAATTCTTCAGAAACGTCACTTTTGAAGTGTTTTCTTGTACTTTTAAGCCAATCAGATACCCAACGGGCTCGGAAAGTGCAACGAAACCATCAAATTTTAGCTAGAAACTGTATTTTTGTCGATTTTTATTGAATTTGAACTATATTTCAACGTTTTTTGATGGTTCTGAGCCACCAAACACACTTAAAGCATGCAGAATCGACTCAGAATAGGAAAAGGAGACGTTTAGGTCAATTTTATGCATTCTGGCGTTCGTAGATACAAGAAAACTGTTAAAATTCTTCAGAAACGTCACTTTTGAAGTGTTTTCTTGTACTTTTAAGCCAATCAGATACCCTACGGGCTCGGAAAGTGCAACGAAACCATCAAATTTTAGCTAGAAACTGTATTTTTGTCGATTTTTATTGAATTTGAACTATATTTCAACGTTTTTTGATGGTTCTGAGCCACCAAACACACTTAAAGCATGCAGAATCGACTCAGAATAGGAAAAGGAGACGTTTAGGTCAATTTTATGCATTCTGGCGTTCGTAGATACAAGAAAACTGTTAAAATTCTTCAGAAACGTCACTTTTGAAGTGTTTTCTTGTACTTTTAAGCCGATCAGATACCCTACGGGCTCGGAAAGTGCAACGAAACCATCAAATTTTAGCTAGAAACTGTATTTTTGTCGATTTTTATTGAATTTGAACTATATTTCAACGTTTTTTGATGGTTCTGAGCCACCAAACACACTTAAAGCATGCAGAATCGACTCAGAATAGGAAAAGGAGACGTTTAGGTCAATTTTATGCATTCTGGCGTTCGTAGATACTAGAAAACTGTTAAAATTCTTCAGAAACGTCACTTTTGAAGTGTTTTCTTGTACTTTTAAGCCAATCAGATACCATACGGGCTCGGAAAGTGCAACGAAACCATCAAATTTTAGCTAGAAACTGTATTTTTGTCGATTTTTATTGAATTTGAACTATATTTCAACGTTTTTTGATGGTTCTGAGCCACCAAACACACTTAAAGCATGCAGAATCGACTCAGAATAGGAAAAGGAGACGTTTAGGTCAATTTTATGCATTCTGGCGTTCGTAGATACAAGAAAACTGTTAAAATTCTTCAGAAACGTCACTTTTGAAGTGTTTTCTTGTACTTTTAAGCCAATCAGATACCCAACGGGCTCGGAAAGTGCAACGAAACCATCAAATTTTAGCTAGAAACTGTATTTTTGTCGATTTTTATTGAATTTGAACTACATTTCAACGTTTTTTGATGGTTCTGAGCCACCAAACACACTTAAAGCATGCAGAATCGACTCAGAATAGGAAAAGGAGACGTTTAGGTCAATTTTATGCATTCTGGCGTTCGTAGATACAAGAAAACTGTTAAAATTCTTCAGAAACGTCACTTTTGAAGTGTTTTCTTGTACTTTTAAGCCAATCAGATACCCTACGGGCTCGGAAAGTGCAACGAAACCATCAAATTTTAGCTAGAGACTGTATTTTTGTCGATTTTTATTGAATTTGAACTATATTTCAACGTTTTTTGATGGTTCTGAGCCACCAAACACACTTAAAGCATGCAGAATCGACTCAGAATAGGAAGAGGAGACGTTTAGGTCAATTTTATGCATTCTGGCGTTCGTAGATACAAGAAAACTGTTAAAATTCTTCAGAAACGTCACTTTTGAAGTATTTTCTTGTACTTTTAAGCCAATCAGATACCCTACGGGCTCGGAAAGTGCAACGAAACCATCAAATTTTAGCTAGAAACTGTATTTTTGTCGATTTTTATTGAATTTGAACTATATTTCAACGTTTTTTGATGGTTCTGAGCCACCAAACACACTTAAAGCATGCAGAATCGACTCAGAATAGGAAAAGGAGACGTTTAGGTCAATTTTATGCATTCTGGCGTTCGTAGATACAAGAAAACTGTTAAAATTCTTCAGAAACGTCACTTTTGAAGTGTTTTCTTGTACTTTTAAGCCAATCAGATACCCTACGGGCTCGGAAAGTGCAACGAAACCATCAAATTTTAGCTAGAAACTGTATTTTTGTCGATTTTTATTGAATTTGAACTATATTTCAACGTTTTTTGATGGTTCTGAGCCACCAAACACACTTAAAGCATGCAGAATCGACTCAGAATAGGAAAAGGAGACGTTTAGGTCAATTTTATGCATTCTGGCGTTCGTAGATACAAGAAAACTGTTAAAATTCTTCAGAAACGTCACTTTTGAAGTGTTTTCTTGTACTTTTAAGCCAATCAGATACCCAACGGGCTCGGAAAGTGCAACGAAACCATCAAATTTTAGCTAGAAACTGTATTTTTGTCGATTTTTATTGAATTTGAACTATATTTCAACGTTTTTTGATGGTTCTGAGCCACCAAACACACTTAAAGCATGCAGAATCGACTCAGAATAGGAAAAGGAGACGTTTAGGTCAATTTTATGCATTCTGGCGTTCGTAGATACAAGAAAACTGTTAAAATTCTTCAGAAACGTCACTTTTGAAGTGTTTTCTTGTACTTTTAAGCCAATCAGATACCCTACGGGCTCGGAAAGTGCAACGAAACCATCAAATTTTAGCTAGAGACTGTATTTTTGTCGATTTTTATTGAATTTGAACTATATTTCAACGTTTTTTGATGGTTCTGAGCCACCAAACACACTTAAAGCATGCAGAATCGACTCAGAATAGGAAGAGGAGACGTTTAGGTCAATTTTATGCATTCTGGCGTTCGTAGATACAAGAAAACTGTTAAAATTCTTCAGAAACGTCACTTTTGAAGTATTTTCTTGTACTTTTAAGCCAATCAGATACCCTACGGGCTCGGAAAGTGCAACGAAACCATCAAATTTTAGCTAGAACCTGTATTTTTGTCGATTTTTATTGAATTTGAACTATATTTCAACGTTTTTTGATGGTTCTGAGCCACCAAACACACTTAAAGCATGCAGAATCGACTCAGAATAGGAAAAGGAGACGTTTAGGTCAATTTTATGCATTCTGGCGTTCGTAGATACAAGAAAACTGTTAAAATTCTTCAGAAACGTCACTTTTGAAGTGTTTTCTTGTCCTTTTAAGCCAATCAGATACCCTACGGGCTCGGAAAGTGCAACGAAACCATCAAATTTTAGCTAGAAACTGTATTTTTGTCGATTTTTATTGAATTTGAACTATATTTCAACGTTTTTTGATGGTTCTGAGCCACCAAACACACTTAAAGCATGCAGAATCGACTCAGAATAGGAAAAGGAGACGTTTAGGTCAATTTTATGCATTCTGGCGTTCGTAGATACAAGAAAACTGTTAAAATTCTTCAGAAACGTCACTTTTGAAGTGTTTTCTTGTACTTTTAAGCCAATCAGATACCCAACGGGCTCGGAAAGTGCAACGAAACCATCAAATTTTAGCTAGAAACTGTATTTTTGTCGATTTTTATTGAATTTGAACTATATTTCAACGTTTTTTGATGGTTCTGAGCCACCAAACACACTTAAAGCATGTAGAATCGACTCAGAATAGGAAAAGGAGACGTTTAGGTCAATTTTATGCATTCTGGCGTTCGTAGATACCAGAAAACTGTTAAAATTCTTCAGAAACGTCACTTTTGAAGTGTTTTCTTGTACTTTTAAGCCAATCAGATACCCTACGGGCTCGGAAAGTGCAACGAAACCATCAAATTTTAGCTAGAAACTGTATTTTTGTCGATTTTTATTGAATTTGAACTATATTTCAACGTTTTTTGATGGTTCTGAGCCACCAAACACACTTAAAGCATGCAGAATCGACTCAGAATAGGAAAAGGAGACGTTTAGGTCAATTTTATGCATTCTGGCGTTCGTAGATACAAGAAAACTGTTAAAATTCTTCAGAAACGTCACTTTTGAAGTGTTTTCTTGTACTTTTAAGCCGATCAGATACCCTACGGGCTCGGAAAGTGCAACGAAACCATCAAATTTTAGCTAGAAACTGTATTTTTGTCGATTTTTATTGAATTTGAACTATATTTCAACGTTTTTTGATGGTTCTGAGCCACCAAACACACTTAAAGCATGCAGAATCGACTCAGAATAGGAAAAGGAGACGTTTAGGTCAATTTTATGCATTCTGGCGTTCGTAGATACAAGAAAACTGTTAAAATTCTTCAGAAACGTCACTTTTGAAGTGTTTTCTTGTACTTTTAAGCCAATCAGATACCCTACGGGCTCGGAAAGTGCAACGAAACCATCAAATTTTAGCTAGAAACTGTATTTTTGTCGATTTTTATTGAATTTGAACTATATTTCAACGTTTTTTGATGGTTCTGAGCCACCAAACACACTTAAAGCATGCAGAATCGACTCAGAATAGGAAAAGGAGACGTTTAGGTCAATTTTATGCATTCTGGCGTTCGTAGATACAAGAAAACTGTTAAAATTCTTCAGAAACGTCACTTTTGAAGTGTTTTCTTGTACTTTTAAGCCAATCAGATACCCTACGGGCTCGGAAAGTGCAACGAAACCATCAAATTTTAGCTAGAAACTGTATTTTTGTCGATTTTTATTGAATTTGAACTATATTTCAACGTTTTTTGATGGTTCTGAGCTTTCTTGTACTTTTAAGCCAATCAGATACCCTACGGGCTCGGAAAGTGCAACGAAACCATCAAATTTTAGCTAGAAACTGTATTTTTGTCGATTTTTATTGAAATTGAACTATATTTCAACGTTTTTTGATGGTTCTGAGCCACCAAACACACTTAAAGCATGCAGAATCGACTCAGAATAGGAAAAGGAGACGTTTAGGTCAATTTTATGCATTCTGGCGTTCGTAGATACAAGAAAACTGTTAAAATTCTTCAGAAACGTCACTTTTGAAGTGTTTTCTTGTACTTTTAAGCCAATCAGATACCCTACGGGCACGAAAAGTGCAACGAAACCATCAAATTTTAGCTAGAAGCTGTATTTTTGTCGATTTTTATTGAATTTGAACTATATTTCAACGTTTTTTGATGGTTCTGAGCCACCAAACACACTTAAAGCATGCAAAATCGACTCAGAATAGGAAAAGGAGACGTTTAGGTCAATTTTATGCATTCTGGCGTTCGTAGATACAAGAAAACTGTTAAAATTCTTCAGAAACGTCACTTTTGAAGTGTTTTCTTGTACTTTTAAGCCAATCAGATACCCTACGGGCTCGGAAAGTGCAACGAAACCATCAAAGTTTAGCTAGAAACTGTATTTTTATCGATTTTTATTGAATTTGAACTATATTTCAACGTTTTTTGATGGTTCTGAGCCACCAAACACACTTAAAGCATGCAGAATCGACTCAGAATAGGAAAAGGAGACGTTTAGGTCAATTTTATGCATTCTGGCGTTCGTAGATACAAGAAAACTGTTAAAATTCTTCAGAAACGTCACTTTTGAAGTGTTTTCTTGTACTTTTAAGCCACGGGCTCGGAAAGTGCAACGAAACCATCAAATTTTAGCTAGAAACTGTATTTTTGTCGATTTTTATTGAATTTGAACTATATTTCAACGTTTTTTGATGGTTCTGAGCCACCAAACACACTTAAAGCATGCAGAATCGACTCAGAATAGGAAAAGGAGACGTTTAGGTCAATTTTATGCATTCTGGCGTTCGTAGATACAAGAAAACTGTTAAAATTCTTCAGAAACGTCACTTTTGAAGTGTTTTCTTGTACTTTTAAGCCAATCAGATACCCTACGGGCTCGGAAAGTGCAACGAAACCATCAAATTTTAGCTAGAAACTGTATTTTTGTCGATTTTTATTGAATTTGAACTATATTTCAACGTTTTTTGATGGTTCTGAGCCACCAAACACACTTAAAGCATGCAGAATCGACTCAGAATAGGAAAAGGAGACGTTTAGGTCAATTTTATGCATTCTGGCGTTCGTAGATACAAGAAAACTGTTAAAATTCTTCAGAAACGTCACTTTTGAAGTGTTTTCTTGTACTTTTAAGCCAATCAGATACCCAACGGGCTCGGAAAGTGCAACGAAACCATCAAATTTTAGCTAGAAACTGTATTTTTGTCGATTTTTATTGAATTTGAACTATATTTCAACGTTTTTTGATGGTTCTGAGCCACCAAACACACTTAAAGCATGCAGAATCGACTCAGAATAGGAAAAGGAGACGTTTAGGTCAATTTTATGCATTCTGGCGTTCGTAGATACAAGAAAACTGTTAAAATTCTTCAGAAACGTCACTTTTGAAGTGTTTTCTTGTACTTTTAAGCCAATCAGATAACCTACGGGCTCGGAAAGTGCAACGAAACCATCAAATTTTAGCTAGAAACTGTATTTTTGTCGATTTTTATTGAATTTGAACTATATTTCAACGTTTTTTGATGGTTCTGAGCCACCAAACACACTTAAAGCATGCAGAATCGACTCAGAATAGGAAAAGGAGACGTTTAGGTCAATTTTATGCATTCTGGCGTTCGTAGATACAAGAAAACTGTTAAAATTCTTCAGAAACGTCACTTTTGAAGTGTTTTCTTGTACTTTTAAGCCAATCAGATACCCTACGGGCTCGGAAAGTGCAACGAAACCATCAAATTTTAGCTAGAAACTGTATTTTTGTCGATTTTTATTGAATTTGAACTATATTTCAACGTTTTTTGATGGTTCTGAGCCACCAAACACACTTAAAGCATGCAGAATCGACTCAGAATAGGAAAAGGAGACGTTTAGGTCAATTTTATGCATTCTGGCGTTCGTAGATACAAGAAAACTGTTAAAATTCTTCAGAAACGTCACTTTTGAAGTGTTTTCTTGTACTTTTAAGCCAATCAGATACCCTACGGGCTCGGAAAGTGCAACGAAACCATCAAATTTTAGCTAGAAACTGTATTTTTGTCGATTTTTATTGAATTTGAACTATATTTCAACGTTTTTTGATGGTTCTGAGCCACCAAACACACTTAAAGCATGCAGAATCGACTCAGAATAGGAAAAGGAGACGTTTAGGTCAATTTTATGCATTCTGGCGTTCGTAGATACAAGAAAACTGTTAAAATTCTTCAGAAACGTCACTTTTGAAGTGTTTTCTTGTACTTTTAAGCCAATCAGATACCCTACGGGCTCGGAAAGTGCAACGAAACCATCAAATTTTAGCTAGAAACTGTATTTTTGTCGATTTTTATTGAATTTGAACTATATTTCAACGTTTTTTGATGGTTCTGAGCCACCAAACACACTTAAAGCATGCAGAATCGACTCAGAATAGGAAAAGGAGACGTTTAGGTCAATTTTATGCATTCTGGCGTTCGTAGATACAAGAAAACTGTTAAAATTCTTCAGAAACGTCACTTTTGAAGTGTTTTCTTGTACTTTTAAGCCAATCAGATACCCTACGGGCTCGGAAAGTGCAACGAAACCATCAAATTTTAGCTAGAAACTGTATTTTTGTCGATTTTTATTGAATTTGAACTATATTTCAACGTTTTTTGATGGTTCTGAGCCACCAAACACACTTAAAGCATGCAGAATCGACTCAGAATAGGAAAAGGAGACGTTTAGGTCAATTTTATGCATTCTGGCGTTCGTAGATACAAGAAAACTGTTCAAATTCTTCAGAAACGTCACTTTTGAAGTGTTTTCTTGTACTTTTAAGCCAATCAGATACCCTACGGGCTCGGAAAGTGCAACGAAACCATCAAATTTTAGCTAGAAACTGTATTTTTGTCGATTTTTATTGAATTTGAACTATATTTCAACGTTTTTTGATGGTTCTGAGCCACCAAACACACTTAAAGCATGCAGAATCGACTCAGAATAGGAAAAGGAGACGTTTAGGTCAATTTTATGCATTCTGGCGTTCGTAGATACAAGAAAACTGTTAAAATTCTTCAGAAACGTCACTTTTGAAGTGTTTTCTTGTACTTTTAAGCCAATCAGATACCCTACGGGCTCGGAAAGTACAACGAAACCATCAAATTTTAGCTAGAAACTGTATTTTTGTCGATTTTTATTGAATTTGAACTATATTTCAACGTTTTTTGATGGTTCTGAGCCACCAAACACACTTAAAGCATGCAGAATCGACTCAGAATAGGAAAAGGAGATGTTTAGGTCAATTTTATGCATTCTGGCGTTCGTAGATACAAGAAAACTGTTAAAATTCTTCAGAAACGTCACTTTTGAAGTGTTTTCTTGTACTTTTAAGCCAATCAGATACCCTACGGGCTCGGAAAGTGCAACGAAACCATCAAATTTTAGCTAGAAACTGTATTTTTGTCGATTTTTATTGAATTTGAACTATTTTTCAACGTTTTTTGATGGTTCTGAGCCACCAAACACACTTAAAGCATGCAGAATCGACTCAGAATAGGAAAAGGAGACGTTTAGATCAATTTTATGCATTCTGGCGTTCGTAGATACAAGAAAACTGTTAAAATTCTTCAGAAACGTCACTTTTGAAGTGTTTTCTTGTACTTTTAAGCCAATCAGATACCCTACGGGCTCGGAAAGTGCAACGAAACCATCAAATTTTAGCTAGAAACTGCATTTTTGTCGATTTTTATTGAATTTGAACTATATTTCAACGTTTTTTGATGGTTCTGAGCCACCAAACACACTTAAAGCTTGCAGAATCGACTCAGAATAGGAAAAGGAGACGTTTAGGTCAATTTTATGCATTCTGGCGTTCGTAGATACAAGAAAACTGTTAAAATTCTTCAGAAACGTCACTTTTGAAGTGTTTTCTTGTACTTTTAAGCCAATCAGATACCCTACGGGCTCGGAAAGTGCAACGAAACCATCAAATTTTAGCTAGAAACTGTATTTTTGTCGATTTTTATTGAATTTGAACTATATTTCAACGTTTTTTGATGGTTCTGAGCCACCAAACACACTTAAAGCATGCAGAATCGACTCAGAATAGGAAAAGGAGACGTTTAGGTCAATTTTATGCATTCTGGCGTTCGTAGATACAAGAAAACTGTTAAAATTCTTCAGAAACGTCACTTTTGAAGTGTTTTCTTGTACTTTTAAGCCAATCAGATACCCTACGGGCTCGGAAAGTGCAACGAAACCATCAAATTTTAGCTAGAAACTGTATTTTTGTCGATTTTTATTGAATTTGAACTATATAGATTTCAACGTTTTTTGATGGTTCTGAGCCACCAAACACACTTAAAGCATGCAGAATCGACTCAGAATAGGAAAAGGAGACGTTTAGGTCAATTTTATGCATTCTGGCGTTCGTAGATACAAGAAAACTGTTAAAATTCTTCAGAAACGTCACTTTTGAAGTGTTTTCTTGTACTTTTAAGCCAATCAGATACCCTACGGGCTCGGAAAGTGCAACGAAACCATAAAATTTTAGCTAGAAACTGTATTTTTGTCGATTTTTATTGAATTTGAACTATATTTCAACGTTTTTTGATGGTTCTGAGCCACCAAACACACTTAAAGCATGCAGAATCGACTCAGAATAGGAAAAGGAGACGTTTAGATCAATTTTATGCATTCTGGCGTTCGTAGATACAAGAAAACTGTTAAAATTCTTCAGAAACGTCACTTTTGAAGTGTTTTCTTGTACTTTTAAGCCAATCAGATACCCTACGGGCTCGGAAAGTGCAACGAAACCATCAAATTTTAGCTAGAAACTGCATTTTTGTCGATTTTTATTGAATTTGAACTATATTTCAACGTTTTTTGATGGTTCTGAGCCACCAAACACACTTAAAGCATGCAGAATCGACTCAGAATAGGAAAAGGAGACGTTTAGGTCAATTTTATGCATTCTGGCGTTCGTAGATACAAGAAAACTGTTAAAATTCTTCAGAAACGTCACTTTTGAAGTGTTTTCTTGTACTTTTAAGCCAATCAGATACCCAACGGGCTCGGAAAGTGCAACGAAACCATCAAATTTTAGCTAGAAACTGTATTTTTGTCGATTTTTATTGAATTTGAAATATATTTCAACGTTTTTTGATGGTTCTGAGCCACCAAACACACTTAAAGCATGCAGAATCGACTCAGAATAGGAAAAGGAGACGTTTAGGTCAATTTTATGCATTCTGGCGTTCGTAGATACAAGAAAACTGTTAAAATTCTTCAGAAACGTCACTTTTGAAGTGTTTTCTTGTACTTTTAAGCCAATCAGATACCCTACGGGCTCGGAAAGTGCAACGAAACCATCAAATTTTAGCTAGAAACTGTATTTTTGTCGATTTTTATTGAATTTGAACTATATTTCAACGTTTTTTGATGGTTCTGAGCCACCAAACACACTTAAAGCATGCAGAATCGACTCAGAATAGGAAAAGGAGACGTTTAGGTCAATTTTATGCATTCTGGCGTTCGTAGATACAAGAAAACTGTTAAAATTCTTCAGAAACGTCACTTTTGAAGTGTTTTCTTGTACTTTTAAGCCAATCAGATACCCTACGGGCTCGGAAAGTGCAACGAAACCATCAAATTTTAGCTAGAAACTGTATTTTTGTCGATTTTTATTGAATTTGAACTATATTTCAACGTTTTTTGATGGTTCTGAGCCACCAAACACACTTAAAGCATGCAGAATCGACTCAGAATAGGAAAAGGAGTCGTTTAGGTCAATTTTATGCATTCTGGCGTTCGTAGATACAAGAAAACTGTTAAAATTCTTCAGAAACGTCACTTTTGAAGTGTTTTCTTGTACTTTTAAGCCAATCAGATACCCTACGGGCTCGGAAAGTGCAACGAAACCATCAAATTTTAGCTAGAAACTGTATTTTTGTCGATTTTTATTGAATTTGAACTATATTTCAACGTTTTTTGATGGTTCTGAGCCACCAAACACACTTAAAGCATGCAGAATCGACTCAGAATAGGAAAAGGAGACGTTTAGGTCAATTTTATGCATTCTGGCGTTCGTAGATACAAGAAAACTGTTAAAATTCTTCAGAAACGTCACTTTTGAAGTGTTTTCTTGTACTTTTAAGCCAATCAGATACCCTACGGGCTCGGAAAGTGCAACGAAACCATCAAATTTTAGCTAGAAACTGTATTTTTGTCGATTTTTATTGAATTTGAACTATATTTCAACGTTTTTTGATGGTTCTGAGCCACCAAACACACTTAAAGCATGCAGAATCGACTCAGAATAGGAAAAGGAGACGTTTAGGTCAATTTTATGCATTCTGGCGTTCGTAGATACAAGAAAACTGTTAAAATTCTTCAGAAACGTCACTTTTGAAGTGTTTTCTTGTACTTTTAAGCCAATCAGATACCCTACGGGCTCGGAAAGTGCAACGAAACCATCAAATTTTAGCTAGAAACTGTATTTTTGTCGATTTTTATTGAATTTGAACTATATTTCAACGTTTTTTGATGGTTCTGAGCCACCAAACACACTTAAAGCATGCAGAATCGACTCAGAATAGGAAAAGGAGACGTTTAGGTCAATTTTATGCATTCTGGCGTTCGTAGATACAAGAAAACTGTTAAAATTCTTCAGAAACGTCACTTTTGAAGTGTTTTCTTGTACTTTTAAGCCAATCAGATACCCTACGGGCTCGGAAAGTGCAACGAAACCATCAAATTTTAGCTAGAAACTGTATTTTTGTCGATTTTTATTGAATTTGAACTATATTTCAACGTTTTTTGATGGTTCTGAGCCACCAAACACACTTAAAGCATGCAGAATCGACTCAGAATAGGAAAAGGAGACGTTTAGGTCAATTTTATGCATTCTGGCGTTCGTAGATACAAGAAAACTGTTAAAATTCTTCAGAAACGTCACTTTTGAAGTGTTTTCTTGTACTTTTAAGCCAATCAGATACCCTACGGGCTCGGAAAGTGCAACGAAACCATCAAATTTTAGCTAGAAACTGTATTTTTGTCGATTTTTATTGAATTTGATTTATATTTCAACGTTTTTTGATGGTTCTGAGCCACCAAACACACTTAAAGCATGCAGAATCGACTCAGAATAGGAAAAGGAGACGTTTAGGTCAATTTTATGCATTCTGGCGTTCGTAGATACAAGAAAACTGTTAAAATTCTTCAGAAACGTCACTTTTGAAGTGTTTTCTTGTACTTTTAAGCCAATCAGATACCCTACGGGCTCGGAAAGTGCAACGAAACCATCAAATTTTAGCTAGAAACTGTATTTTTGTCGATTTTTATTGAATTTGAACTATATTTCAACGTTTTTTGATGGTTCTGAGCCACCAAACACACTTAAAGCATGCAGAATCGACTCAGAATAGGAAAAGGAGACGTTTAGGTCAATTTTATGCATTCTGGCGTTCGTAGATACAAGAAAACTGTTAAAATTCTTCAGAAACGTCACTTTTGAAGTGTTTTCTTGTACTTTTAAGCCAATCAGATACCCTACGGGCTCGGAAAGTGCAACGAAACCATCAAATTTTAGCTAGAAACTGTATTTTTGTCGATTTTTATTGAATTTGAACTATATTTCAACGTTTTTTGATGGTTCTGAGCCACCAAACACACTTAAAGCATGCAGAATCGACCCAGAATAGGAAAAGGAGACGTTTAGGTCAATTTTATGCATTCTGGCGTTCGTAGATACAAGAAAACTGTTAAAATTCTTCAGAAACGTCACTTTTGAAGTGTTTTCTTGTACTTTTAAGCCAATCAGATACCCTACGGGCTCGGAAAGTGCAACGAAACCATCAAATTTTAGCTAGAAACTGTATTTTTGTCGATTTTTATTGAATTTGAACTATATTTCAACGTTTTTTGATGGTTCTGAGCCACCAAACACACTTAAAGCATGCAGAATCGACTCAGAATAGGAAAAGGAGACGTTTAGGTCAATTTTATGCATTCTGGCGTTCGTAGATACAAGAAAACTGTTAAAATTCTTCAGAAACGTCACTTTTGAAGTGTTTTCTTGTACTTTTAAGCCAATCAGATACCCTACGGGCTCGGAAAGTGCAACGAAACCATCAAATTTTAGCTAGAAACTGTATTTTTGTCGATTTTTATTGAATTTGAACTATATTTCAACGTTTTTTGATGGTTCTGAGCCACCAAACACACTTAAAGCATGCAGAATCGACTCAGAATAGGACAAGGAGACGTTTAGGTCAATTTTATGCATTCTGGCGTTCGTAGATACAAGAAAACTGTTAAAATTCTTCAGAAACGTCACTTTTGAAGTGTTTTCTTGTACTTTTAAGCCAATCAGATACCCTACGGGCTCGGAAAGTGCAACGAAACCATCAAATTTTAGCTAGAAACTGTATTTTTGTCGATTTTTATTGAATTTGAACTATATTTCAACGTTTTTTGATGGTTCTGAGCCACCAAACACACTTAAAGCATGCAGAATCGACTCAGAATAGGAAAAGGAGACGTTTAGGTCAATTTTATGCATTCTGGCGTTCGTAGATACAAGAAAACTGTTAAAATTCTTCAGAAACGTCACTTTTGAAGTGTTTTCTTGTACTTTTAAGCCAATCAGATACCCTACGGGCTCGGAAAGTGCAACGAAACCATCAAATTTTAGCTAGAAACTGTATTTTTGTCGATTTTTATTGAATTTGAACTATATTTCAACGTTTTTTGATGGTTCTGAGCCACCAAACACACTTAAAGCATGCAGAATCGACTCAGAATAGGAAAAGGAGACGTTTAGGTCAATTTTATGCATTCTGGCGTTCGTAGATACAAGAAAACTGTTAAAATTCTTCAGAAACGTCACTTTTGAAGTGTTTTCTTGTACTTTTAAGCCAATCAGATACCCAACGGGCTCGGAAAGTGCAACGAAACCATAAAATTTTAGCTAGAAACTGTATTTTTGTCGATTTTTATTGAATTTGAACTATATTTCAACGTTTTTTGATGGTTCTGAGCCACCAAACACACTTAAAGCATGCAGAATCGACTCAGAATAGGAAAAGGAGACGTTTAGGTCAATTTTATGCATTCTGGCGTTCGTAGATACAAGAAAACTGTTAAAATTCTTCAGAAACGTCACTTTTGAAGTGTTTTCTTGTACTTTTAAGCCAATCAGATACCCTACGGGCTCGGAAAGTGCAACGAAACCATCAAATTTTAGCTAGAAACTGTATTTTTGTCGATTTTTATTGAATTTGAACTATATTTCAACGTTTTTTGATGGTTCTGAGCCACCAAACACACTTAAAGCATGCAGAATCGACTCAGAATAGGAAAAGGAGACGTTTAGGTCAATTTTATGCATTCTGGCGTTCGTAGATACAAGAAAACTGTTAAAATTCTTCAGAAACGTCACTTTTGAAGTGTTTTCTTGTACTTTTAAGCCAATCAGATACCCTACGGGCTCGGAAAGTGCAACGAAACCATCAAATTTTAGCTAGAAACTGTATTTTTGTCGATTTTTATTGAATTTGAACTATATTTCAACGTTTTTTGATGGTTCTGAGCCACCAAACACACTTAAACCATGCAGAATCGACTCAGAATAGGAAAAGGAGACGTTTAGATCAATTTTATGCATTCTGGCGTTCGTAGATACAAGAAAACTGTTAAAATTCTTCAGAAACGTCACTTTTGAAATGTTTTCTTGTACTTTTAAGCCAATCAGATACCCAACGGGCTCGGAAAGTGCAACGAAACCATCAAATTTTAGCTAGAAACTGTATTTTTGTCGATTTTTATTGATTTTGAACTATATTTCAACGTTTTTTGATGGTTCTGAGCCACCAAACACACTTAAAGCATGCATATTCGACTCAGAATAGGAAAAGGAGACGTTTAGGTCAATTTTATGCATTCTGGCGTTCGTAGATACAAGAAAACTGTTAAAATTCTTCAGAAACGTCACTTTTGAAGTGTTTTCTTGTACTTTTAAGCCAATCAGATACCCTACGGGCTCGGAAAGTGCAACGAAACCATCAAATTTTAGCTAGAAACTGTATTTTTGTCGATTTTTATTGAATTTGAACTATATTTCAACGTTTTTTGATGGTTCTGAGCCACCAAACACACTTAAAGCATGCAGAATCGACTCAGAATAGGAAAAGGAGACGTTTAGGTCAATTTTATGCATTCTGGCGTTCGTAGATACAAGAAAACTGTTAAAATTCTTCAGAAACGTCACTTTTGAAGTGTTTTCTTGTACTTTTAAGCCAATCAGATACCCTACGGGCTCGGAAAGTGCAACGAAACCATCAAATTTTAGCTATTAACTGTATTTTTGTCGATTTTTATTGAATTTGAACTATATTTCAGCGTTTTTTGATGGTTCTGAGCCACCAAACACACTTAAAGCATGCAGAATCGACTCAGAATAGGAAAAGGAGACGTTTAGGTCAATTTTATGCATTCTGGCGTTCGTAGATACAAGAAAACTGTTAAAATTCTTCAGAAACGTCACTTTTGAAGTGTTTTCTTGTACTTTTAAGCCAATCAGATACCCTACGGGCTCGGAAAGTGCAACGAAACCATCAAATTTTAGCTAGAAACTGTATTTTTGTCGATTTTTATTGAATTTGAACTATATTTCAACGTTTTTTGATGGTTCTGAGCCACCAAACACACTTAAAGCATGCAGAATCGACTCAGAATAGGAAAAGGAGACGTTTAGGTCAATTTTATGCATTCTGGCGTTCGTAGATACAAGAAAACTGTTAAAATTCTTCAGAAACGTCACTTTTGAAGTGTTTTCTTGTACTTTTAAGCCAATCAGATACCCTACGGGCTCGGAAAGTGCAACGAAACCATCAAATTTTAGCTAGAAACTGTATTTTTGTCGATTTTTATTGAATTTGAACTATATTTCAACGTTTTTTGATGGTTCTGAGCCACCAAACACACTTAAAGCATGCAGAATCGACTCAGAATAGGAAAAGGAGACGTTTAGGTCAATTTTATGCATTCTGGCGTTCGTAGATACAAGAAAACTGTTAAAATTCTTCAGAAACGTCACTTTTGAAGTGTTTTCTTGTACTTTTAAGCCAATCAGATACCCTACGGGCTCGGAAAGTGCAACGAAACCATCAAATTTTAGCTAGAAACTGTATTTTTGTCGATTTTTATTGAATTTGAACTATATTTCAACGTTTTTTGATGGTTCTGAGCCACCAAACACACTTAAAGCATGCAGAATCGACTCAGAATAGGAAAAGGAGACGTTTAGGTCAATTTTATGCATTCTGGCGTTCGTAGATACAAGAAAACTGTTAAAATTCTTCAGAAACGTCACTTTTGAAGTGATTTCTTGTACTTTTAAGCCAATCAGATACCCTACGGGCTCGGAAAGTGCAACGAAACCATCAAATTTTAGCTAGAAACTGTATTTTTGTCGATTTTTATTGAATTTGAACTATATTTCAACGTTTTTTGATGGTTCTGAGCCACCAAACACACTTAAAGCATGCAGAATCGACTCAGAATAGGAAAAGGAGACGTTTAGGTCAATTTTATGCATTCTGGCGTTCGTAGATACAAGAAAACTGTTAAAATTCTTCAGAAACGTCACTTTTGAAGTGTTTTCTTGTACTTTTAAGCCAATCAGATACCCTACGGGCTCGGAAAGTGCAACGAAACCATCAAATTTTAGCTAGAAACTGTATTTTTGTCGATTTTTGTTGAATTTGAACTATATTTCAACGTTTTTTGATGGTTCTGAGCCACCAAACACACTTAAAGCATGCAGAATCGACTCAGAATAGGAAAAGGAGACGTTTAGGTCAATTTTATGCATTCTGGCGTTCGTAGATACAAGAAAACTGTTAAAATTCTTCAGAAACGTCACTTTTGAAGTGTTTTCTTGTACTTTTAAGCCAATCAGATACCCTACGGGCTCGGAAAGTGCAACGAAACCATCAAATTTTAGCTAGAAACTGTATTTTTGTCGATTTTTATTGAATTTGAACTATATTTCAACGTTTTTTGATGGTTCTGAGCCACCAAACACACTTAAAGCATGCAGAATCGACTCAGAATAGGAAAAGGAGACGTTTAGGTCAATTTTATGCATTCTGGCGTTCGTAGATACAAGAAAACTGTTAAAATTCTTCAGAAACGTCAGTTTTGAAGTGTTTTCTTGTACTTTTAAGCCAATCAGATACCCTACGGGCTCGGAAAGTGCAACGAAACCATCAAATTTTAGCTAGAAACTGTATTTTTGTCGATTTTTATTGAATTTGAACTATATTTCAACGTTTTTTGATGGTTCTGAGCCACCAAACACACTTAAAGCATGCAGAATCGACTCAGAATAGGAAAAGGAGACGTTTAGGTCAATTTTATGCATTCTGGCGTTCGTAGATACAAGAAAACTGTTATAATTCTTCAGAAACGTCACTTTTGAAGTGTTTTCTTGTACTTTTAAGCCAATCAGATACCCTACGGGCTCGGAAAGTGCAACGAAACCATCAAATTTTAGCTAGAAACTGTATTTTTGTCGATTTTTATTGAATTTGAACTATATTTCAACGTTTTTTGATGGTTCTGAGCCACCAAACAAACTTAAAGCATGCAGAATCGACTCAGAATAGGAAAAGGAGACGTTTAGGTCAATTTTATGCATTCTGGCGTTCGTAGATACAAGAAAACTGTTAAAATTCTTCAGAAACGTCACTTTTGAAGTGTTTTCTTGTACTTTTAAGCCAATCAGATACCCTACGGGCTCGGAAAGTGCAACGAAACCATCAAATTTTAGCTAGAAACTGTATTTTTGTCGATTTTTATTGAATTTGAACTATATTTCAAAGTTTTTTGATGGTTCTGAGCCACCAAACACACTTAAAGCATGCAGAATCGACTCAGAATAGGAAAAGGAGACGTTTAGGTCAATTTTATGCATTCTGGCGTTCGTAGATACAAGAAAACTGTTAAAATTCTTCAGAAACGTCACTTTTGAAGTGTTTTCTTGTACTTTTAAGCCAATCAGATACCCTACGGGCTCGGAAAGTGCAACGAAACCATCAAATTTTAGCTAGAAACTGTATTTTTGTCGATTTTTATTGAATTTGAACTATATTTCAACGTTTTTTGATGGTTCTGAGCCACCAAACACACTTAAAGCATGCAGAATCGACTCAGAATAGGAAAAGGAGACGTTTAGGTCAATTTTATGCATTCTGGCGTTCGTAGATACAAGAAAACTGTTAAAATTCTTCAGAAACGTCACTTTTGAAGTGTTTTCTTGTACTTTTAAGCCAATCAGATACCCTACGGGCTCGGAAAGTGCAACGAAACCATCAAATTTTAGCTAGAAACTGTATTTTTGTCGATTTTTATTGAATTTGAACTATATTTCAACGTTTTTTGATGGTTCTGAGCCACCAAACACACTTAAAGCATGCAGAATCGACTCAGAATAGGAAAAGGAGACGTTTAGGTCAATTTTATGCATTCTGGCGTTCGTAGATACAAGAAAACTGTTAAAATTCTTCAGAAACGTCAGTTTTGAAGTGTTTTCTTGTACTTTTAAGCCAATCAGATACCCTACGGGCTCGGAAAGTGCAACGAAATCATCAAATTTTAGCTAGAAACTGTATTTTTGTCGATTTTTATTGAATTTGAACTATATTTCAACGTTTTTTGATGGTTCTGAGCCACCAAACACACTTAAAGCATGCAGAATCGACTCAGAATAGGAAAAGGAGACGTTTAGGTCAATTTTATGCATTCTGGCGTTCGTAGATACAAGAAAACTGTTATAATTCTTCAGAAACGTCACTTTTGAAGTGTTTTCTTGTACTTTTAAGCCAATCAGATACCCTACGGGCTCGGAAAGTGCAACGAAACCATCAAATTTTAGCTAGAAACTGTATTTTTGTCGATTTTTATTGAATTTGAACTATATTTCAACGTTTTTTGATGGTTCTGAGCCACCAAACAAACTTAAAGCATGCAGAATCGACTCAGAATAGGAAAAGGAGACGTTTAGGTCAATTTTATGCATTCTGGCGTTCGTAGATACAAGAAAACTGTTAAAATTCCTCAGAAACGTCACTTTTGAAGTGTTTTCTTGTACTTTTAAGCCAATCAGATACCCTACGGGCTCGGAAAGTGCAACGAAACCATCAAATTTTAGCTAGAAACTGTATTTTTGTCGATTTTTATTGAATTTGAACTATATTTGAACGTTTTTTGATGGTTCTGAGCCACCAAACACACTTAAAGCATGCAGAATCGACTCAGAATAGGAAAAGGAGACGTTTAGGTCAATTTTATGCATTCTGGCGTTCGTAGATACAAGAAAACTGTTAAAATTCTTCAGAAACGTCACTTTTGAAGTGTTTTCTTGTACTTTTAAGCCAATCAGATACCCTACGGGCTCGGAAAGTGCAACGAAACCATCAAATTTTAGCTAGAAACTGTATTTTTGTCGATTTTTATTGAATTTGAACTATATTTCAACGTTTTTTGATGGTTCTGAGCCACCAAACACACTTAAAGCATGCAGAATCGACTCAGAATAGGAAAAGGAGACGTTTAGGTCAATTTTATGCATTCTGGCGTTCGTAGATACAAGAAAACTCTTAAAATTCTTCAGAAACGTCACTTTTGAAGTGTTTTCTTGTACTTTTAAGCCAATCAGATACCCTACGGGCTCGGAAAGTGCAACGAAACCATCAAATTTTAGCTTGAAACTGTATTTTTGTCGATTTTTATTGAATTTGAACTATATTTCAACGTTTTTTGATGGTTCTGAGCCACCAAACACACTTAAAGCATGCAGAATCGACTCAGAATAGGAAAAGGAGACGTTTAGGTCAATTTTATGCATTCTGGCGTTCATAGATACAAGAAAACTGTTAAAATTCTTCAGAAACGTCACTTTTGAAGTGTTTTCTTGTACTTTTAAGCCAATCAGATACCCTACGGGCTCGGAAAGTGCAACGAAACCATCAAATTTTAGCTAGAAACTGAATTTTTGTCGATTTTTATTGAATTTGAACTATATTTCAACGTTTTTTGATGGTTCTGAGCCACCAAACACACTTAAAGCATGCAGAATCGACTCAGAATAGGAAAAGGAGACGTTTAGGTCAATTTCATGCATTCTGGCGTTCGTAGATACAAGAAAACTGTTAAAATTCTTCAGAAACGTCACTTTTGAAGTGTTTTCTTGTACTTTTAAGCCAATCAGATACCCTACGGGCTCGGAAAGTGCAACGAAACCATCAAATTTTAGCTAGAAACTGTATTTTTGTCGATTTTTATTGAATTTGAACTATATTTCAACGTTTTTTGATGGTTCTGAGCCACCAAACACACTTAAAGCATGCAGAATCGACTCAGAATAGGAAAAGGAGACGTTTAGGTCAATTTTATGCATTCTGGCGTTCGTAGATACAAGAAAACTGTTAAAATTCTTCAGAAACGTCACTTTTGAAGTGTTTTCTTGTACTTTTAAGCCAATCAGACACCCTACGGGCTCGGAAAGTGCAACGAAACCATCAAATTTTAGCTAGAAACTGTGTTTTTGTCGATTTTTATTGAATTTGAACTATATTTCAACGTTTTTTGATGGTTCTGAGCCACCAAACACACTTAAAGCATGCAGAATCGACTCAGAATTGGAAAAGGAGACGTTTAGGTCAATTTTATGCATTCTGGCGTTCGTAGATACAAGAAAACTGTTAAAATTCTTCAGAAACGTCACTTTTGAAGTGTTTTCTTGTACTTTTAAGCCAATCAGATACCCTACGGGCTCGGAAAGTGCAACGAAACCATCAAATTTTAGCTAGAAACTGTATTTTTGTCGATTTTTATTGAATTTGAACTATATTTCAACGTTTTTTGATGGTTCTGAGCCACCAAACACACTTAAAGCATGCAGAATCGACTCAGAATAGGAAAAGGAGACGTTTAGGTCAATTTTATGCATTCTGGCGTTCGTAGATACAAGAAAACTGTTAAAATTCTTCAGAAACGTCACTTTTGAAGTGTTTTCTTGTACTTTTAAGCCAATCAGATACCCTACGGGCTCGGAAAGTGCAACGAAACCATCAAATTTTAGCTAGAAACTGTATTTTTGTCGATTTTTATTGAATTTGAACTATATTTCAACGTTTTTTGATGGTTCTGAGCCACCAAACACACTTAAAGCATGCAGAATCGACTCAGAATAGGAAAAGGAGACGTTTAGGTCAATTTTATGCATTCTGGCGTTCGTAGATACAAGAAAACTGTTAAAATTCTTCAGAAACGTCACTTTTGAAGTGTTTTCTTGTACTTTTAAGCCAATCAGATACCCTACGGGCTCGGAAAGTGCAACGAAACCATCAAATTTTAGCTAGAAACTGTATTTTTGTCGATTTTTATTGAATTTGAACTATATTTCAACGTTTTTTGATGGTTCTGAGCCACCAAACACACTTAAAGCATGCAGAATCGACTCAGAATAGGAAAAGGAGACGTTTAGGTCAATTTTATGCATTCTGGCGTTCGTAGATACAAGAAAACTGTTAAAATTCTTCAGAAACGTCACTTTTGAAGTGTTTTCTTGTACTTTTAAGCCAATCAGATACCCTACGGGCTCGGAAAGTGCAACGAAGCCATCAAATTTTAGCTAGAAACTGTATTTTTGTCGATTTTTATTGAATTTGAACTATATTTCAACGTTTTTTGATGGTTCTGAGCCACCAAACACACTTAAAGCATGCAGAATCGACTCAGAATAGGAAAAGGAGACGTTTAGGTCAATTTTATGCATTCTGGCGTTCGTAGATACAAGAAAACTGTTAAAATTCTTCAGAAACGTCACTTTTGAAGTGTTTTCTTGTACTTTTAAGCCAATCAGATACCCTACGGGCTCGGAAAGTGTAACGAAACCATCAAATTTTAGCTAGAAACTGTATTTTTGTCGATTTTTATTGAATTTGAACTATATTTCAACGTTTTTTGATGGTTCTGAGCCACCAAACACACTTAAAGCATGCAGAATCGATTCAGAATAGGAAAAGGAGACGTTTAGGTCAATTTTATGCATTCTGGCGTTCGTAGATACAAGAAAACTGTTAAAATTCTTCAGAAACGTCACTTTTGAAGTGTTTTCTTGTACTTTTAAGCCAATCAGATACCCAACGGGCTCGGAAAGTGCAACGAAACCATCAAATTTTAGCTAGAAACTGTATCTTTGTCGATTTTTATTGAATTTGAACTATATTTCAACGTTTTTTGATGGTTCTGAGCCACCAAACACACTTAAAGCATGCAGAATCGACTCAGAATAGGAAAAGGAGACGTTTAGGTCAATTTTATGCATTCTGGCGTTCGTAGATACAAGAAAACTGTTAAAATTCTTCAGAAACGTCACTTTTGAAATGTTTTCTTGTACTTTTAAGCCAATCAGATACCCTACGGGCTCGGAAAGTGCAACGAAACCATCAAATTTTAGCTAGAAGCTGTATTTTTGCCGATTTTTATTGAATTTGAACTATATTTCAAAGTTTTTTGATGGTTCTGAGCCACCAAACACACTTAAAGCATGCAGAATCGACTCAGAATAGGAAAAGGAGACGTTTAGGTCAATTTTATGCATTCTGGCGTTCGTAGAGTCAAGAAAACTGTTAAAATTCTTCAGAAACGTCACTTTTGAAGTGTTTTCTTGTACTTTTAAGCCAATCAGATACCCTACGGGCTCGGAAAGTGCAACGAAATCATCAAATTTTAGCTTGAAACTGTATTTTTGTCGATTTTTATTGAATTTGAACTATATTTCAACGTTTTTTGATGGTTCTGAGCCACCAAACACACTTAAAGCATGCAGAATCGACTCAGAATAGGAAAAGGAGACGTTTAGGTCAATTTTATGCATTCTGGCGTTCATAGATACAAGAAAACTGTTAAAATTCTTCAGAAACGTCACTTTTGAAGTGTTTTCTTGTACTTTTAAGCCAATCAGATACCCTACGGGCTCGGAAAGTGCAACGAAACCATCAAATTTTAGCTAGAAACTGAATTTTTGTCGATTTTTATTGAATTTGAACTATATTTCAACGTTTTTTGATGGTTCTGAGCCACCAAACACACTTAAAGCATGCAGAATCGACTCAGAATAGGAAAAGGAGACGTTTAGGTCAATTTCATGCATTCTGGCGTTCGTAGATACAAGAAAACTGTTAAAATTCTTCAGAAACGTCACTTTTGAAGTGTTTTCTTGTACTTTTAAGCCAATCAGATATCCTACGGGCTCGGAAAGTGCAACGAAACCATCAAATTTTAGCTAGAAACTGTATTTTTGTCGATTTTTATTGAATTTGAACTATATTTCAACGTTTTTTGATGGTTCTGAGCCACCAAACACACTTAAAGCATGCAGAATCGACTCAGAATAGGAAAAGGAGACGTTTAGGTCAATTTTATGCATTCTGGCGTTCGTAGATACAAGAAAACTGTTAAAATTCTTCAGAAACGTCACTTTTGAAGTGTTTTCTTGTACTTTTAAGCCAATCAGATACCCTACGGGCTCGGAAAGTGCAACGAAACCATCAAATTTTAGCTAGAAACTGTGTTTTTGTCGATTTTTATTGAATTTGAACTATATTTCAACGTTTTTTGATGGTTCTGAGCCACCAAACACACTTAAAGCATGCAGAATCGACTCAGAATTGGAAAAGGAGACGTTTAGGTCAATTTTATGCATTCTGGCGTTCGTAGATACAAGAAAACTGTTAAAATTCTTCAGAAACGTCACTTTTGAAGTGTTTTCTTGTACTTTTAAGCCAATCAGATACCCTACGGGCTCGGAAAGTGCAACGAAACCATCAAATTTTAGCTAGAAACTGTATTTTTGTCGATTTTTATTGAATTTGAACTATATTTCAACGTTTTTTGATGGTTCTGAGCCACCAAACACACTTAAAGCATGCAGAATCGACTCAGAATAGGAAAAGGAGACGTTTAGGTCAATTTTATGCATTCTGGCGTTCGTAGATACAAGAAAACTGTTAAAATTCTTCAGAAACGTCACTTTTGAAGTGTTTTCTTGTACTTTTAAGCCAATCAGATACCCTACGGGCTCGGAAAGTGCAACGAAACCATCAAATTTTAACTAGAAACTGTATTTTTGTCGATTTTTATTGAATTTGAACTATATTTCAACGTTTTTTGATGGTTCTGAGCCACCAAACACACTTAAAGCATGCAGAATCGACTCAGAATAGGAAAAGGAGACGTTTAGGTCAATTTTATGCATTCTGGCGTTCGTAGATACAAGAAAACTGTTAAAATTCTTCAGAAACGTCACTTTTGAAGTGTTTTCTTGTACTTTTAAGCCAATCAGATACCCTACGGGCTCGGAAAGTGCAACGAAACCATCAAATTTTAGCTAGAAACTGTATTTTTGTCGATTTTTATTGAATTTGAACTATATTTCAACGTTTTTTGATGGTTCTGAGCCACCAAACACACTTAAAGCATGCAGAATCGACTCAGAATAGGAAAAGGAGACGTTTAGGTCAATTTTATGCATTCTGGCGTTCGTAGATACAAGAAAACTGTTAAAATTCTTCAGAAACGTCACTTTTGAAGTGTTTTCTTGTACTTTTAAGCCAATCAGATACCCTACGGGCTCGGAAAGTGCAACGAAACCATCAAATTTTAGCTAGAAACTGTATTTTTGTCGATTTTTATTGAATTTGAACTATATTTCAACGTTTTTTGATGGTTCTGAGCCACCAAACACACTTAAAGCATGCAGAATCGACTCGGAATAGGAAAAGGAGACGTTTAGGTCAATTTTATGCATTCTGGCGTTCGTAGATACAAGAAAACTGTTAAAATTCTTCAGAAACGTCACTTTTGAAGTGTTTTCTTGTACTTTTAAGCCAATCAGATACCCTACGGGCTCGGAAAGTGCAACGAAACCATCAAATTTTAGCTAGAAACTGCATTTTTGTCGATTTTTATTGAATGTGAACTATATTTCAACGTTTTTTGATGGTTCTGAGCCACCAAACACACTTAAAGCATGCAGAATCGACTCAGAATAGGAAAAGGAGACGTTTAGGTCAATTTTATGCATTCTGGCGTTCGTTGATACAAGAAAACTGTTAAAATTCTTCAGAAACGTCACTTTTGAAGTGTTTTCTTGTACTTTTAAGCCAATCAGATACCCTACGGGCTCGGAAAGTGCAACGAAACCATCAAATTTTAGCTAGAAACTGTATTTTTGTCGATTTTTATTGAATTTGAACTATATTTCAACGTTTTTTGATGGTTCTGAGCCACCAAACACACTTAAAGCATGCAGAATCGACTCAGAATAGGAAAAGGAGACGTTTAGGTCAATTTTATGCATTCTGGCGTTCGTAGATACAAGAAAACTGTTAAAATTCTTCAGAAACGTAACTTTTGAAGTGTTTTCTTGTACTTTTAAGCCAATCAGATACCCTACGGGCTCGGAAAGTGCAACGAAACCATCAAATTTTAGCTAGAAACTGTATTTTTGTCGATTTTTCTTGAATTTGAACTATATTTCAACGTTTTTTGATGGTTCTGAGCCACCAAACACACTTAAAGCATGCAGAATCGACTCAGAATAGGAAAAGGAGACGTTTAGGTCAATTTTATGCATTCTGGCGTTCGTAGATACAAGAAAACTGTTAAAATTCTTCAGAAACGTCACTTTTGAAGTGTTTTCTTGTACTTTTAAGCCAATCAGATACCCTACGGGCTCGGAAAGTGCAACGAAACCATCAAATTTTAGCTAGAAACTGTATTTTTGTCGATTTTTATTGAATTTGAACTATATTTCAACGTTTTTTGATGGTTCTGAGCCACCAAACACACTTAAAGCATGCAGAATCGACTCAGAATAGGAAAAGGAGACGTTTAGGTCAATTTTATGCATTCTGGCGTTCGTAGATACAAGAAAACTGTTAAAATTCTTCAGAAACGTCACTTTTGAAGTGTTTTCTTGTACTTTTAAGCCAATCAGATACCCTACGAGCTCGGAAAGTGCAACGAAACCATCAAATTTTAGCTAGAAACTGTATTTCTGTCGATTTTTATTGAATTTGAACTATATTTCAACGTTTTTTGATGGTTCTGAGCCACCAAACACACTTAAAGCATGCAGAATCGACTCAGAATAGGAAAAGGAGACGTTTAGGTCAATTTTATGCATTCTGGCGTTCGTAGATACAAGAAAACTGTTAAACTTCTTCAGAAACGTCACTTTTGAAGTGTTTTCTTGTACTTTTAAGCCAATCAGATACCCAACGGGCTCGGAAAGTGCAACGAAACCATCAAATTTTAGCTAGAAACTGTATTTTTGTCGATTTTTATTGAATTTGAACTATATTTCAACGTTTTTTGATGGTTCTGAGCCACCAAACACACTTAAAGCATGCAGAATCGACTCAGAATAGGAAAAGGAGACGTTTAGGTCAATTTTATGCATTCTGGCGTTCGTAGATCCAAGAAAACTGTTAAAATTCTTCAGAAACGTCACTTTTGAAGTGTTTTCTTGTACTTTTAAGCCAATCAGATACCCTACGGGCTCGGAAAGTGCAACGAAACCATCAAATTTTAGCTAGAAACTGTATTTTTGTCGATTTTTATTGAATTTGAACTATATTTCAACGTTTTTTGATGGTTCTGAGCCACCAAACACACTGCAGAATCGACTCAGAATAGGAAAAGGAGACGTTTAGGTCAATTTTATGCATTCTGGCGTTCGTAGATACAAGAAAACTGTTAAAATTCTTCAGAAACGTCACTTTTTGTTTTCTTGTACTTTTAAGACAATCAGATACCCTACGGGCTCGGAAAGTGCAACGAAACCATCAAATTTTAGCTAGAAACTGTATTTTTGTCGATTTTTATTGAAATTGAACTATATTTCAACGTTTTTTGATGGTTCTGAGCCACCAAACACACTTAAAACATGCAGAATCGACTCAGAATAGGAAAAGGAGACGTTTAGGTCAATTTTATGCATTCTGGCGTTCGTAGATACAAGAAAACTGTTAAAATTCTTCAGAAACGTCACTTTTGAAGTGTTTTCTTGTACTTTTAAGCCAATCAGATACCCAACGGGCTCGGAAAGTGCAACGAAACCATCAAATTTTAGCTAGAAACTGTATTTTTGTCGATTTTTATTGAATTTGAACTATATTTCAACGTTTTTTGATGGTTCTGAGCCACCAAACACACTTAAAGCATGCAGAATCGACTCAGAATAGGAAAAGGAGACGTTTAGGTCAATTTTATGCATTCTGGCGTTCAATTGACCTAAACGTCTCCTTTTCCTATTCTGAGTCGATTCTGCATGCTTTAAGTGTGTTTGGTGGCTCAGAACCATCAAAAAACGTTGAAATATAGTTCAAATTCAATAAAAATCGACAAAAATACAGTTTCTAGCTAAAATTTGATGGTTTCGTTGCACTTTCCGGGCCCGTAGGGTATCTGATTGGCTTAAAAGTACAAGAAAACACTTCAAAAGTGACGTTTCTGAAGAATTTTAACAGTTTTCTTGTATCTACGAACGCCAGAATGCATAAAATTGACCTAAACGTCTCCTTTTCCTATTCTGAGTCGATTCTGCATGCTTTAAGTGTGTTTGGTGGCTCAGAACCATCAAAAAACGTTGAAATATAGTTCAAATTCAATAAAAATCGACAAAAATACAGTTTCTAGCTAAAATTTGATGGTTTCGTTGCACTTTCCGAGCCCGTAGGGTATCTGATTGGCTTAAAAGTACAAGAAAACACTTCAAAAGTGACGTTTCTGAAGAATTTTAACAGTTTTCTTGTATCTACGAACGCCAGAATGCATAAAATTGACCTAAACGTCTCCTTTTCCTATTCTGAGTCGATTCTGCATGCTTTAAGTGTGTTTGGTGGCTCAGAACCATCAAAAAACGTTGAAATATAGTTCAAATTCAATAAAAATCGACAAAAATACAGTTTCTAGCTAAAATTTGATGGTTTCGTTGCACTTTCCGAGCCCGTTGGGTATCTGATTGGCTTAAAAGTACAAGAAAACACTTCAAAAGTGACGTTTCTGAAGAATTTTAACAGTTTTCTTGTATCTACGAACGCCAGAATGCATAAAATTGACCTAAACGTCTCCTTTTCCTATTCTGAGTCGATTCTGCATGCTTTAAGTGTGTTTGGTGGCTCAGAACCATCAAAAAACGTTGAAATATAGTTCAAATTCAATAAAAATCGACAAAAATACAGTTTCTAGCTAAAATTTGATGGTTTCGTTGCACTTTCCGAGCCCGTAGGGTATCTGATTGGCTTAAAAGTACAAGAAAACACTTCAAAAGTGACGTTTCTGAAGAATTTTAACAGTTTTCTTGTATCTACGAACGCCAGAATGCATAAAATTGACCTAAACGTCTCCTTTTCCTATTCTGAGTCGATTCTGCATGCTTTAAGTGTGTTTGGTGGCTCAGAACCATCAAAAAACGTTGAAATATAGTTCAAATTCAATAAAAATCGACAAAAATACAGTTTCTAGCTAAAATTTAATGGTTTCGTTGCACTTTCCGAGCCCGTAGGGTATCTGATTGGCTTAAAAGTACAAGAAAACACTTCAAAAGTGACGTTTCTGAAGAATTTTAACAGTTTTCTTGTATCTACGAACGCCAGAATGCATAAAATTGACCTAAACGTCTCCTTTTCCTATTCTGAGTCGATTCTGCATGCTTTAAGTGTGTTTGGTGGCTCAGAACCATCAAAAAACGTTGAAATATAAATCAAATTCAATAAAAATCGACAAAAATACAGTTTCTAGCTAAAATTTGATGGTTTCGTTGCACTTTCCGAGCCCGTAGGGTATCTGATTGGCTTAAAAGTACAAGAAAACACTTCAAAAGTGACGTTTCTGAAGAATTTTAACAGTTTTCTTGTATCTACGAACGCCAGAATGCATAAAATTGACCTAAACGTCTCCTTTTCCTATTCTGAGTCGATTCTGCATGCTTTAAGTGTGTTTGGTGGCTCAGAACCATCAAAAAACGTTGAAATATAGTTCAAATTCAATAAAAATCGACAAAAATACAGTTTCTAGCTAAAATTTGATGGTTTCGTTGCACTTTCCGAGCCCGTAGGGTATCTGATTGGCTTAAAAGTACAAGAAAACACTTCAAAAGTGACGTTTCTGAAGAATTTTAACAGTTTTCTTGTATCTACGAACGCCAGAATGCATAAAATTGACCTAAACGTCTCCTTTTCCTATTCTGAGTCGATTCTGCATGCTTTAAGTGTGTTTGGTGGCTCAGAACCATCAAAAAACGTTGAAATATAGTTCAAATTCAATAAAAATCGACAAAAATACAGTTTCTAGCTAAAATTTGATGGTTTCGTTGCACTTTCCGAGCCCGTAGGGTATCTGATTGGCTTAAAAGTACAAGAAAACACTTCAAAAGTGACGTTTCTGAAGAATTTTAACAGTTTTCTTGTATCTACGAACGCCAGAATGCATAAAATTGACCTAAACGTCTCCTTTTCCTATTCTGAGTCGATTCTGCATGCTTTAAGTGTGTTTGTTGGCTCAGAACCATCAAAAAACGTTGAAATATAAATCAAATTCAATAAAAATCGACAAAAATACAGTTTCTAGCTAAAATTTGATGGTTTCGTTGCACTTTCCGAGCCCGTAGGGTATCTGATTGGCTTAAAAGTACAAGAAAACACTTCAAAAGTGACGTTTCTGAAGAATTTTAACAGTTTTCTTGTATCTACGAACGCCAGAATGCATAAAATTGACCTAAACGTCTCCTTTTCCTATTCTGAGTCGATTCTGCATGCTTTAAGTGTGTTTGGTGGCTCAGAACCATCAAAAAACGTTGAAATATAGTTCAAATTCAATAAAAATCGACAAAAATACAGTTTCTAGCTAAAATTTGATGGTTTCGTTGCACTTTCCGAGCCCGTAGGGTATCTGATTGGCTTAAAAGTACAAGAAAACACTTCAAAAGTGACGTTTCTGAAGAATTTTAACAGTTTTCTTGTATCTACGAACGCCAGAATGCATAAAATTGACCTAAATGTCTCCTTTTCCTATTCTGAGTCGATTCTGCATGCTTTAAGTGTGTTTGGTGGCTCAGAACCATCAAAAAACGTTGAAATATAGTTCAAATTCAATAAAAATCGACAAAAATACAGTTTCTAGCTAAAATTTGATGGTTTCGTTGCACTTTCCGAGCCCGTAGGGTATCTGATTGGCTTAAAAGTACAAGAAAACACTTCAAAAGTGACGTTTCTGAAGAATTTTAACAGTTTTCTTGTATCTACGAACGCCAGAATGCATAAAATTGACCTAAACGTCTCCTTTTCCTATTCTGAGTCGATTCTGCATGCTTTAAGTGTGTTTGGTGGCTCAGAACCATCAAAAAACGTTGAAATATAGTTCAAATTCAATAAAAATCGACAAAAATACAGTTTCTAGCTAAAATTTGATGGTTTCGTTGCACTTTCCGAGCCCGTAGGGTATCTGATTGGCTTAAAAGTACAAGAAAACACTTCAAAAGTGACGTTTCTGAAGAATTTTAACAGTTTTCTTGTATCTACGAACGCCAGAATGCATAAAATTGACCTAAACGTCTCCTTTTCCTATTCTGAGTCGATTCTGCATGCTTTAAGTGTGTTTGGTGGCTCAGAACCATCAAAAAACGTTGAAATATAGTTCAAATTCAATAAAAATCGACAAAAATACAGTTTCTAGCTAAAATTTGATGGTTTCGTTGCACTTTCCGAGCCCGTAGGGTATCTGATTGGCTTAAAAGTACAAGAAAACACTTCAAAAGTGACGTTTCTGAAGAATTTTAACAGTTTTCTTGTATCTACGAACGCCAGAATGCATAAAATTGACCTAAACGTCTCCTTTTCCTATTCTGAGTCGATTCTGCATGCTTTAAGTGTGTTTGGTGGCTCAGAACCATCAAAAAACGTTGAAATATAGTTCAAATTCAATAAAAATCGACAAAAATACAGTTTCTAGCTAAAATTTGATGGTTTCGTTGCACTTTCCGAGCCCGTAGGGTATCTGATTGGCTTAAAAGTACAAGAAAACACTTCAAAAGTGACGTTTCTGAAGAATTTTAACAGTTTTCTTGTATCTACGAACGCCAGAATGCATAAAATTGACCTAAACGTCTCCTTTTCCTATTCTGAGTCGATTCTGCATGCTTTAAGTGTGTTTGGTGGCTCAGAACCATCAAAAAACGTTGAAATATAGTTCAAATTCAATAAAAATCGACAAAAATACAGTTTCTAGCTAAAATTTGATGGTTTCGTTGCACTTTCCGAGCCCGTAGGGTATCTGATTGGCTTAAAAGTACAAGAAAACACTTCAAAAGTGACGTTTCTGAAGAATTTTAACAGTTTTCTTGTATCTACGAACGCCAGAATGCATAAAATTGACCTAAACGTCTCCTTTTCCTATTCTGAGTCGATTCTGCATGCTTTAAGTGTGTTTGGTGGCTCAGAACCATCAAAAAACGTTGAAATATAGTTCAAATTCAATAAAAATCGACAAAAATACAGTTTCTAGCTAAAATTTGATGGTTTCGTTGCACTTTCCGAGCCCGTAGGGTATCTGATTGGCTTAAAAGTACAAGAAAAACTTCAAAAGTGACGTTTCTGAAGAATTTTAACAGTTTTCTTGTATCTACGAACGCCAGAATGCATAAAATTGACCTAAACGTCTCCTTTTCCTATTCTGAGTCGATTCTGCATGCTTTAAGTGTGTTTGGTGGCTCAGAACCATCAAAAAACGTTGAAATATAGTTCAAATTCAATAAAAATCGACAAAAATACAGTTTCTAGCTAAAATTTGATGGTTTCGTTGCACTTTCCGAGCCCGTAGGGTATCTGATTGGCTTAAAAGTACAAGAAAACACTTCAAAAGTGACGTTTCTGAAGAATTTTAACAGTTTTCTTGTATCTACGAACGCCAGAATGCATAAAATTGACCTAAACGTCTCCTTTTCCTATTCTGAGTCGATTCTGCATGCTTTAAGTGTGTTTGGTGGCTCAGAACCATCAAAAAACGTTGAAATATAGTTCAAATTCAATAAAAATCGACAAAAATACAGTTTCTAGCTAAAATTTGATGGTTTCGTTGCACTTTCCGAGCCCGTAGGGTATCTGATTGGCTTAAAAGTACAAGAAAACACTTCAAGAGTGACGTTTCTGAAGAATTTTAACAGTTTTCTTGTATCTACGAACGCCAGATTGCATAAAATTGACCTAAACGTCTCCTTTTCCTATTCTGAGTCGATTCTGCATGCTTTAAGTGTGTTTGGTGGCTCAGAACCATCAAAAAACGTTGAAATATAGTTCAAATTCAATAAAAATCGACAAAAATACAGTTTCTAGCTAAAATTTGATGGTTTCGTTGCACTTTCCGAGCCCGTAGGGTATCTGATTGGCTTAAAAGTACAAGAAAACACTTCAAAAGTGACGTTTCTGAAGAATTTTAACAGTTTTCTTGTATCTACGAACGCCAGAATGCATAAAACTGACCTAAACGTCTCCTTTTCCTATTCTGAGTCGATTCTGCATGCTTTAAGTGTGTTTGGTGGCTCAGAACCATCAAAAAACGTTGAAATATAGTTCAAATTCAATAAAAATCGACAAAAATACAGTTTCTAGCTAAAATTTGATGGTTTCGTTGCACTTTCCGAGCCCGTAGGGTATCTGATTGGCTTAAAAGTACAAGAAAACACTTCAAAAGTGACGTTTCTGAAGAATTTTAACAGTTTTCTTGTATCTACGAACGCCAGAATGCATAAAATTGACCTAAACGTCTCCTTTTCCTATTCTGAGTCGATTCTGCATGCTTTAAGTGTGTTTGGTGGCTCAGAACCATCAAAAAACGTTGAAATATAGTTCAAATTCAATAAAAATCGACAAAAATACAGTTTCTAGCTAAAATTTGATGGTTTCGTTGCACTTTCCGAGCCCGTAGGGTATCTGATTGGCTTAAAAGTACAAGAAAACACTTCAAAAGTGACGTTTCTGAAGAATTTTAACAGTTTTCTTGTATCTACGAACGCCAGAATGCATAAAATTGACCTAAACGTCTCCTTTTCCTATTCTGAGTCGATTCTGCATGCTTTAAGTGTGTTTGGTGGCTCAGAACCATCAAAAAACGTTGAAATATAGTTCAAATTCAATAAAAATCGACAAAAATACAGTTTCTAGCTAAAATTTGATGGTTTCGTTGCACTTTCCGAGCCCGTAGGGTATCTGATTGGCTTAAAAGTACAAGAAAACACTTCAAAAGTGACGTTTCTGAAGAATTTTAACAGTTTTCTTGTATCTACGAACGCCAGAATGCATAAAATTGACCTAAACGTCTCCTTTTCCTATTCTGAGTCGATTCTGCATGCTTTAAGTGTGTTTGGTGGCTCAGAACCATCAAAAAACGTTGAAATATAGTTCAAATTCAATAAAAATCGACAAAAATACAGTTTCTAGCTAAAATTTGATGGTTTCGTTGCACTTTCCGAGCCCGTAGGGTATCTGATTGGCTTAAAAGTACAAGAAAACACTTCAAAAGTGACGTTTCTGAAGAATTTTAACAGTTTTCTTGTATCTACGAACGCCAGAATGCATAAAATTGACCTAAACGTCTCCTTTTCCTATTCTGAGTCGATTCTGCATGCTTTAAGTGTGTTTGGTGGCTCAGAACCATCAAAAAACGTTGAAATATAGTTCAAATTCAATAAAAATCGACAAAAATACAGTTTCTAGCTAAAATTTGATGGTTTCGTTGCACTTTCCGAGCCCGTAGGGTATCTGATTGGCTTAAAAGTACAAGAAAACACTTCAAAAGTGACGTTTCTGAAGAATTTTAACAGTTTTCTTGTATCTACGAACGCCAGAATGCATAAAATTGACCTAAACGTCTCCTTTTCCTATTCTGAGTCGATTCTGCATGCTTTAAGTGTGTTTGGTGGCTCAGAACCATCAAAAAACGTTGAAATATAGTTCAAATTCAATAAAAATCGACAAAAATACAGTTTCTAGCTAAAATTTGATGGTTTCGTTGCACTTTCCGAGCCCGTAGGGTATCTGATTGGCTTAAAAGTACAAGAAAACACTTCAAAAGTGACGTTTCTGAAGAATTTTAACAGTTTTCTTGTATCTACGAACGCCAGAATGCATAAAATTGACCTAAACGTCTCCTTTTCCTATTCTGAGTCGATTCTGCATGCTTTAAGTGTGTTTGGTGGCTCAGAACCATCAAAAAACTTTGAAATATAGTTCAAATTCAATAAAAATCGACAAAAATATAGTTTCTAGCTAAAATTTGATGGTTTCGTTGCACTTTCCGAGCCCGTAGGGTATCTGATTGGCTTAAAAGTACAAGAAAACACTTCAAAAGTGACGTTTCTGAAGAATTTTAACAGTTTTCTTGTATCTACGAACGCCAGAATGCATAAAATTGACCTAAACGTCTCCTTTTCCTATTCTGAGTCGATTCTGCATGCTTTAAGTGTGTTTGGTGGCTCAGAACCATCAAAAAACGTTGAAATATAGTTCAAATTCAATAAAAATCGACAAAAATACAGTTTCTAGCTAAAATTTGATGGTTTCGTTGCACTTTCCGAGCCCGTAGGGTATCTGATTGGCTTAAAAGTACAAGAAAACACTTCAAGAGTGACGTTTCTGAAGAATTTTAACAGTTTTCTTGTATCTACGAACGCCAGAATGCATAAAATTGACCTAAACGTCTCCTTTTCCTATTCTGAGTCGATTCTGCATGCTTTAACTGTGTTTGGTGCCTCAGAACCATCAAAAAACGTTGAAATATAGTTCAAATTCAATAAAAATCGACAAAAATACAGTTTCTAGCTAAAATTTGATGGTTTCGTTGCACTTTCCGAGCCCGTAGGGTATCTGATTGGCTTAAAAGTACAAGAAAACACTTCAAAAGTGACGTTTCTGAAGAATTTTAACAGTTTTCTTGTATCTACGAACGCCAGAATGCATAAAATTGACCTAAACGTCTCCTTTTCCTATTCTGAGTCGATTCTGCATGCTTTAAGTGTGTTTGGTGGCTCAGAACCATCAAAAAACGTTGAAATATAGTTCAAATTCAATAAAAATCGACAAAAATACAGTTTCTAGCTAAAATTTGATGGTTTCGTTGCACTTTCCGAGCCCGTAGGGTATCTGATTGGCTTAAAAGTACAAGAAAACACTTCAAAAGTGACGTTTCTGAAGAATTTTAACAGTTTTCTTGTATCTACGAACGCCAGAATGCATAAAATTGACCTAAACGTCTCCTTTTCCTATTCTGAGTCGATTCTGCATGCTTTAAGTGTGTTTGGTGGCTGAGAACCATCAAAAAACGTTGAAATATAGTTCAAATTCAATAAAAATCGACAAAAATACAGTTTCTAGCTAAAATTTGATGGTTTCGTTGCACTTTCCGAGCCCGTAGGGTATCTGATTGGCTTAAAAGTACAAGAAAACACTTCAAAAGTGACGTTTCTGAAGAATTTTAACAGTTTTCTTGTATCTACGAACGCCAGAATGCATAAAATTGACCTAAACGTCTCCTTTTCCTATTCTGAGTCGATTCTGCATGCTTTAAGTGTGTTTGGTGGCTCAGAACCATCAAAAAACGTTGAAATATAGTTCAAATTCAATAAAAATCGACAAAAATATAGTTTCTAGCTAAAATTTGATGGTTTCGTTGCACTTTCCGAGCCCGTAGGGTATCTGATTGGCTTAAAAGTACAAGAAAACACTTCAAAAGTGACGTTTCTGAAGAATTTTAACAGTTTTCTTGTATCTACGAACGCCAGAATGCATAAAATTGACCTAAACGTCTCCTTTTCCTATTCTGAGTCGATTCTGCATGCTTTAAGTGTGTTTGGTGGCTCAGAACCATCAAAAAACGTTGAAATATAGTTCAAATTCAATAAAAATCGACAAAAATACAGTTTCTAGCTAAAATTTGATGGTTTCGTTGCACTTTCCGAGCCCGTAGGGTATCTGATTGGCTTAAAAGTACAAGAAAACACTTCAAAAGTGACGTCTCTGAAGAATTTTAACAGTTTTCTTGTATCTACGAACGCCAGAATGCATAAAATTGACCTAAACGTCTCCTTTTCCTATTCTGAGTCGATTCTGCATGCTTTAAGTGTGTTTGGTGGCTCAGAACCATCAAAAAACGTTGAAATATAGTTCAAATTCAATAAAAATCGACAAAAATACAGTTTCTAGCTAAAATTTGATGGTTTCGTTGCACTTTCCGAGCCCGTTGGGTATCTGATTGGCTTAAAAGTACAAGAAAACACTTCAAAAGTGACGTTTCTGAAGAATTTTAACAGTTTTCTTGTATCTACGAACGCCAGAATGCATAAAATTGACCTAAACGTCTCCTTTTCCTATTCTGAGTCGATTCTGCATGCTTTAAGTGTGTTTGGTGGCTCAGAACCATCAAAAAACGTTGAAATATAGTTCAAATTCAATAAAAATCGACAAAAATACAGTTTCTAGCTAAAATTTGATGGTTTCGTTGCACTTTCCGAGCCCGTAGGGTATCTGATTGGCTTAAAAGGACAAGAAAACACTTCAAAAGTGACGTTTCTGAAGAATTTTAACAGTTTTCTTGTATCTACGAACGCCAGAATGCATAAAATTGACCTAAACGTCTCCTTTTCCTATTCTGAGTCGATTCTGCATGCTTTAAGTGTGTTTGGTGGCTCAGAACCATCAAAAAACGTTGAAATATAGTTCAAATTCAATAAAAATCGACAAAAATACAGTTTCTAGCTAAAATTTGATGGTTTCGTTGCACTTTCCGAGCCCGTAGGGTTTCTGATTGGCTTAAAAGTACAAGAAAACACTTCAAAAGTGACGTTTCTGAAGAATTTTAACAGTTTTCTTGTATCTACGAACGCCAGAATGCATAAAATTGACCTAAACGTCTCCTTTTCCTATTCTGAGTCGATTCTGCATGCTTTAAGTGTGTTTGGTGGCTCAGAACCATCAAAAAACGTTGAAATATAGTTCAAATTCAATAAAAATCAACAAAAATACAGTTTCTAGCTAAAATTTGATGGTTTCGTTGCACTTTCCGAGCCCGTCGGGTATCTGATTGGCTTAAAAGTACAAGAAAACACTTCAAAAGTGACGTTTCTGAAGAATTTTAACAGTTTTCTTGTATCTACGAACGCCAGAATGCATAAAATTGACCTAAACGTCTCCTTTTCCTATTCTGAGTCGATTCTGCATGCTTTAAGTGTGTTTGGTGGCTCAGAACCATCAAAAAACGTTGAAATATAGTTCAAATTCAATAAAAATCGACAAAAATACAGTTTCTAGCTAAAATTTGATGGTTTCGTTGCACTTTCCGAGCCCGTAGGGTATCTGATTGGCTTAAAAGTACAAGAAAACACTTCAAAAGTGACGTTTCTGAAGAATTTTAACAGTTTTCTTGTATCTACGAACGCCAGAATGCATAAAATTGACCTAAACGTCTCCTTTTCCTATTCTGAGTCGATTCTGCATGCTTTAAGTGTGTTTGGTGGCTCAGAACCATCAAAAAACGTTGAAATATAGTTCAAATTCAATAAAAATCGACAAAAATACAGTTTCTAGCTAAAATTTGATGGTTTCGTTGCACTTTCCGAGCCCGTAGGGTATCTGATTGGCTTAAAAGTACAAGAAAACACTTCAAAAGTGACGTTTCTGAAGAATTTTAACAGTTTTCTTGTATCTACGAACGCCAGAATGCATAAAATTGACCTAAACGTCTCCTTTTCCTATTCTGAGTCGATTCTGCATGCTTTAAGTGTGTTTGGTGGCTCAGAACCATCAAAAAACGTTGAAATATAGTTCAAATTCAATAAAAATCGACAAAAATACAGTTTCTAGCTAAAATTTGATGGTTTCGTTGCACTTTCCGAGCCCGTAGGGTATCTGATTGGCTTAAAAGTACAAGAAAACACTTCAAAAGTGACGTTTCTGAAGAATTTTAACAGTTTTCTTGTATCTACGAACGCCAGAATGCATAAAATTGACCTAAACGTCTCCTTTTCCTATTCTGAGTCGATTCTGCATGCTTTAAGTGTGTTTGGTGGCTCAGAACCATCAAAAAACGTTGAAATATAGTTCAAATTCAATAAAAATCGACAAAAATACAGTTTCTAGCTAAAATTTTATGGTTTCGTTGCACTTTCCGAGCCCGTTGGGTATCTGATTGGCTTAAAAGTACAAGAAAACACTTCAAAAGTGACGTTTCTGAAGAATTTTAACAGTTTTCTTGTATCTACGAACGCCAGAATGCATAAAATTGACCTAAACGTCTCCTTTTCCTATTCTGAGTCGATTCTGCATGCTTTAAGTGTGTTTGGTGGCTCAGAACCATCAAAAAACGTTGAAATATAGTTCAAATTCAATAAAAATCGACAAAAATACAGTTTCTAGCTAAAATTTGATGGTTTCGTTGCACTTTCCGAGCCCGTAGGGTATCTGATTGGCTTAAAAGTACAAGAAAACACTTCAAAAGTGACGTTTCTGAAGAATTTTAACAGTTTTCTTGTATCTACGAAAGCCAGAATGCATAAAATTGACCTAAACGTCTCCTTTTCCTATTCTGAGTCGATTCTGAATGCTTTAAGTGTGTTTGGTGGCTCAGAACCATCAAAAAACGTTGAAATATAGTTCAAATTCAATAAAAATCGACAAAAATACAGTTTCTAGCTAAAATTTGATGGTTTCGTTGCACTTTCCGAGCCCGTAGGGTATCTGATTGGCTTAAAAGTACAAGAAAACACTTCAAAAGTGACGTTTCTGAAGAATTTTAACAGTTTTCTTGTATCTACGAACGCCAGAATGCATAAAATTGACCTAAACGTCTCCTTTTCCTATTCTGAGTCGATTCTGCATGCTTTAAGTGTGTTTGGTGGCTCAGAACCATCAAAAAACGTTGAAATATAGTTCAAATTCAATAAAAATCGACAAAAATACAGTTTCTAGCTAAAATTTGATGGTTTCGTTGCACTTTCCGAGCCCGTAGGGTATCTGATTGGCTTAAAAGTACAAGAAAACACTTCAAAAGTGACGTTTCTGAAGAATTTTAACAGTTTTCTTGTATCTACGAACGCCAGAATGCATATAATTGACCTAAACGTCTCCTTTTCCTATTCTGAGTCGATTCTGCATGCTTTAAGTGTGTTTGGTGGCTCAGAACCATCAAAAAACGTTGAAATATAGTTCAAATTCAATAAAAATCGACAAAAATACAGTTTCTAGCTAAAATTTGATGGTTTCGTTGCACTTTCCGAGCCCGTAGGGTATCTGATTGGCTTAAAA
Source organism: Zophobas morio (assembly GCF_036711695.1). Lineage (NCBI taxonomy): Eukaryota > Metazoa > Arthropoda > Insecta > Coleoptera > Tenebrionidae > Zophobas > Zophobas morio. Next base: position 41,210 of record NW_026973238.1, on the reverse strand, counting down.
GTACAAGAAAACACTTCAAAAGTGACGTTTCTGAAGAATTTTAACAGTTTTCTTGTATCTACGAACGCCAGAATGCATAAAATTGACCTAAACGTCTCCTTTTCCTATTCTGAGTCGATTCTGCATGCTTTAAGTGTGTTTGGTGGCTCAGAACCATCAAAAAACGTTGAAATATAGTTCAAATTCAATAAAAATCGACAAAAATACAGTTTCTAGCTAAAATTTGATGGTTTCGTTGCACTTTCCGAGCCCGTTGGGTATCTGATTGGCTTAAAAGTACAAGAAAACACTTCAAAAGTGACGTTTTTGAAGAATTTTAACAGTTTTCTTGTATCTACGAACGCCAGAATGCATAAAATTGACCTAAACGTCTCCTTTTCCTATTCTGAGTCGATTCTGCATGCTTTAAGTGTGTTTGGTGGCTCAGAACCATCAAAAAACGTTGAAATATAGTTCAAATTCAATAAAAATCGACAAAAATACAGTTTCTAGCTAAAATTTGATGGTTTCGTTGCACTTTCCGAGCCCGTAGGGTATCTGATTGGCTTAAAAGTACAAGAAAACACTTCAAAAGTGACGTTTCTGAAGAATTTTAACAGTTTTCTTGTATCTACGAACGCCAGAATGCATAAAATTGACCTAAACGTCTCCTTTTCCTATTCTGAGTCGATTCTGCATGCTTTAAGTGTGTTTGGTGGCTCAGAACCATCAAAAAACGTTGAAATATAGTTCAAATTCAATAAAAATCGACAAAAATACAGTTTCTAGCTAAAATTTGATGGTTTCGTTGCACTTTCCGAGCCCGTCGGGTATCTGATTGGCTTAAAAGTACAAGAAAACACTTCAAAAGTGACGTTTCTGAAGAATTTTAACAGTTTTCTTGTATCTACGAACGCCAGAATGCATAAAATTGACCTAAACGTCTCCTTTTTCTATTCTGAGTCGATTCTGCATGCTTTAAGTGTGTTTGGTGGCTCAGAACCATCAAAAAACGTTGAAATATAGTTCAAATTCAATAAAAATCGACAAAAATACAGTTTCTAGCTAAAATTTGATGGTTTCGTTGCACTTTCCGAGCCCGTAGGGTATCTGATTGGCTTAAAAGGACAAGAAAACACTTCAAAAGTGACGTTTCTGAAGAATTTTAACAGTTTTCTTGTATCTACGAACGCCAGAATGCATAAAATTGACCTAAACGTCTCCTTTTCCTATTCTGAGTCGATTCTGCATGCTTTAAGTGTGTTTGGTGGCTCAGAACCATCAAAAAACGTTGAAATATAGTTCAAATTCAATAAAAATCGACAAAAATACAGTTTCTAGCTAAAATTTGATGGTTTCGTTGCACTTTCCGAGCCCGTAGGGTATCTGATTGGCTTAAAAGTACAAGAAAACACTTCAAAAGTGACGTTTCTGAAGAATTTTAACAGTTTTCTTGTATCTACGAACGCCAGAATGCATAAAATTGACCTAAACGTCTCCTTTTCCTATTCTGAGTCGATTCTGCATGCTTTGAGTGTGTTTGGTGGCTCAGAACCATCAAAAAACGTTGAAATATAGTTCAAATTCAATAAAAATCGACAAAAATACAGTTTCTAGCTAAAATTTGATGGTTTCGTTGCACTTTCCGAGCCCGTAGGGTATCTGATTGGCTTAAAAGTACAAGAAAACACTTCAAAAGTGACGTTTCTGAAGAATTTTAACAGTTTTCTTGTATCTACGAACGCCAGAATGCATAAAATCGACCTAAACGTCTCCTTTTCCTATTCTGAGTCGATTCTGCATGCTTTAAGTGTGTTTGGTGGCTCAGAACCATCAAAAAACGTTGAAATATAGTTCAAATTCAATAAAAATCGACAAAAATACAGTTTCTAGCTAAAATTTGATGGTTTCGTTGCACTTTCCGAGCCCGTAGGGTATCTGATTGGCTTAAAAGTACAAGAAAACACTTCAAAAGTGACGTTTCTGAAGAATTTTAACAGTTTTCTTGTATCTACGAACGCCAGAATGCATAAAATTGACCTAAACGTCTCCTTTTCCTATTCTGAGTCGATTCTGCATGCTTTAAGTGTGTTTGGTGGCTCAGAACCATCAAAAAACGTTGAAATATAGTTCAAATTCAATAAAAATCGACAAAAATACAGTTTCTAGCTAAAATTTGATGGTTTCGTTGCACTTTCCGAGCCCGTAGGGTATCTGATTGGCTTAAAAGTACAAGAAAACACTTCAAAAGTGACGTTTCTGAAGAATTTTAACAGTTTTCTTGTATCTACGAACGCCAGAATGCATAAAATTGACCTAAACGTCTCCTTTTCCTATTCTGAGTCGATTCTGCATGCTTTAAGTGTGTTTGGTGGCTCAGAACCATCAAAAAACGTTGAAATATAGTTCAAATTCAATAAAAATCGACAAAAATACAGTTTCTAGCTAAAATTTGATGGTTTCGTTGCACTTTCCGAGCCCGTAGGGTATCTGATTGGCTTAAAAGTACAAGAAAACACTTCAAAAGTGACGTTTCTGAAGAATTTTAACAGTTTTCTTGTATCTACGAACGCCAGAATGCATAAAATTGACCTAAACGTCTCCTTTTCCTATTCTGAGTCGATTCTGCATGCTTTAAGTGTGTTTGGTGGCTCAGAACCATCAAAAAACGTTGAAATATAGTTCAAATTCAATAAAAATCGACAAAAATACAGTTTCTAGCTAAAATTTGATGGTTTCGTTGCACTTTCCGAGCCCGTAGGGTATCTGATTGGCTTAAAAGTACAAGAAAACACTTCAAAAGTGACGTTTCTGAAGAATTTTAACAGTTTTCTTGTATCTACGAACGCCAGAATGCATAAAATTGACCTAAACGTCTCCTTTTCCTATTCTGAGTCGATTCTGCATGCTTTGAGTGTGTTTGGTGGCTCAGAACCATCAAAAAACGTTGAAATATAGTTCAAATTCAATAAAAATCGACAAAAATACAGTTTCTAGCTAAAATTTGATGGTTTCGTTGCACTTTCCGAGCCCGTAGGGTATCTGATTGGCTTAAAAGTACAAGAAAACACTTCAAAAGTGACGTTTCTGAAGAATTTTAACAGTTTTCTTGTATCTACGAACGCCAGAATGCATAAAATCGACCTAAACGTCTCCTTTTCCTATTCTGAGTCGATTCTGCATGCTTTAAGTGTGTTTGGTGGCTCAGAACCATCAAAAAACGTTGAAATATAGTTCAAATTCAATAAAAATCGACAAAAATACAGTTTCTAGCTAAAATTTGATGGTTTCGTTGCACTTTCCGAGCCCGTAGGGTATCTGATTGGCTTAAAAGTACAAGAAAACACTTCAAAAGTGACGTTTCTGAAGAATTTTAACAGTTTTCTTGTATCTACGAACGCCAGAATGCATAAAATTGACCTAAACGTCTCCTTTTCCTATTCTGAGTCGATTCTGCATGCTTTAAGTGTGTTTGGTGGCTCAGAACCATCAAAAAACGTTGAAATATAGTTCAAATTCAATAAAAATCGACAAAAATACAGTTTCTAGCTAAAATTTGATGGTTTCGTTGCACTTTCCGAGCCCGTAGGGTATCTGATTGGCTTAAAAGTACAAGAAAACACTTCAAAAGTGACGTTTCTGAAGAATTTTAACAGTTTTCTTGTATCTACGAACGCCAGAATGCATAAAATTGACCTAAACGTCTCCTTTTCCTATTCTGAGTCGATTCTGCATGCTTTAAGTGTGTTTGGTGGCTCAGAACCATCAAAAAACGTTGAAATATAGTTCAAATTCAATAAAAATCGACAAAAATACAGTTTCTAGCTAAAATTTGATGGTTTCGTTGCACTTTCCGAGCCCGTAGGGTATCTGATTGGCTTAAAAGTACAAGAAAACACTTCAAAAGTGACGTTTCTGAAGAATTTTAACAGTTTTCTTGTATCTACGAACGCCAGAATGCATAAAATTGACCTAAACGTCTCCTTTTCCTATTCTGAGTCGATTCTGCATGCTTTAAGTGTGTTTGGTGGCTCAGAACCATCAAAAAACGTTGAAATATAGTTCAAATTCAATAAAAATCGACAAAAATACAGTTTCTAGCTAAAATTTGATGGTTTCGTTGCACTTTCCGAGCCCGTAGGGTATCTGATTGGCTTAAAAGTACAAGAAAACACTTCAAAAGTGACGTTTCTGAAGAATTTTAACAGTTTTCTTGTATCTACGAACGCCAGAATGCATAAAATTGACCTAAACGTCTCCTTTTCCTATTCTGAGTCGATTCTGCATGCTTTAAGTGTGTTTGGTGGCTCAGAACCATCAAAAAACGTTGAAATATAGTTCAAATTCAATAAAAATCGACAAAAATACAGTTTCTAGCTAAAATTTGATGGTTTCGTTGCACTTTCCGAGCCCGTAGGGTATCTGATTGGCTTAAAAGTACAAGAAAACACTTCAAAAGTGACGTTTCTGAAGAATTTTAACAGTTTTCTTGTATCTACGAACGCCAGAATGCATAAAATTGTCCTAAACGTCTCCTTTTCCTATTCTGAGTCGATTCTGCATGCTTTAAGTGTGTTTGGTGGCTCAGAACCATCAAAAAACGTTGAAATATAGTTCAAATTCAATAAAAATCGACAAAAATACAGTTTCTAGCTAAAATTTGATGGTTTCGTTGCACTTTCCGAGCCCGTAGGGTATCTGATTGGCTTAAAAGTACAAGAAAACACTTCAAAAGTGACGTTTCTGAAGAATTTTAACAGTTTTCTTGTATCTACGAACGCCAGAATGCATAAAATTGACCTAAACGTCTCCTTTTCCTATTCTGAGTCGATTCTGCATGCTTTAAGTGTGTTTGGTGGCTCAGAACCATCAAAAAACGTTGAAATAGAGTTCAAATTCAATAAAAATCGACAAAAATACAGTTTCTAGCTAAAATTTGATGGTTTCGTTGCACTTTCCGAGCCCGTAGGGTATCTGATTGGCTTAAAAGTACAAGAAAACACTTCAAAAGTGACGTTTCTGAAGAATTTTAACAGTTTTCTTGTATCCACGAACGCCAGAATGCATAAAATTGACCTAAACGTCTCCTTTTCCTATTCTGAGTCGATTCTGCATGCTTTAAGTGTGTTTGGTGGCTCAGAACCATCAAAAAACGTTGAAATATAGTTCAAATTCAATAAAAATCGACAAAAATACAGTTTCTAGCTAAAATTTGATGGTTTCGTTGCACTTTCCGAGCCCGTAGGGTATCTGATTGGCTTAAGAGTACAAGAAAACACTTCAAAAGTGACGTTTCTGAAGAATTTTAACAGTTTTCTTGTATCTACGAACGCCAGAATGCATAAAATTGACCTAAACGTCTCCTTTTCCTATTCTGAGTCGATTCTGCATGCTTTAAGTGTGTTTGGTGGCTCAGAACCATCAAAAAACGTTGAAATATAGTTCAAATTCAATAAAAATCGACAAAAATACAGTTTCTAGCTAAAATTTGATGGTTTCGTTGCACTTTCCGAGCCCGTAGGGTATCTGATTGGCTTAAAAGTACAAGAAAACACTTCAAAAGTGACGTTTCTGAAGAATTTTAACAGTTTTCTTGTATCTACGAACGCCAGAATGCATAAAATTGACCTAAACGTCTCCTTTTCCTATTCTGAGTCGATTCTGCATGCTTTAAGTGTGTTTGGTGGCTCAGAACCATCAAAAAACGTTGAAATATAGTTCAAATTCAATAAAAATCGACAAAAATACAGTTTCTAGCTGAAATTTGATGGTTTCGTTGCACTTTCCGAGCCCGTAGGGTATCTGATTGGCTTAAAAGTACAAGAAAACACTTCAAAAGTGACGTTTCTGAAGAATTTTAACAGTTTTCTTGTATCTACGAACGCCAGAATGCATAAAATTGACCTAAACGTCTCCTTTTCCTATTCTGAGTCGATTCTGCATGCTTTAAGTGTGTTTGGTGGCTCAGAACCATCAAAAAACGTTGAAATATAGTTCAAATTCAATAAAAATCGACAAAAATACAGTTTCTAGCTAAAATTTTGTATGAATTAATTAATAGCGTCTTTCAAGTAACTGTTCCTAAGTTGCGGGTCAAAACAAGACAACAGCATTATCCTCCTTGGTTTAACGTTGACATTATCTCGTTGTTACAGTATAAGAGATTGGCGTATAAACAGTACAAGAAACTCAAAACTACTGAATCCTTTAATAAATTCAAGTTCTATCGCTCTAATAGCAAACAAGCCATATTTAACTCTTACAAAAACTATGTGGCGGATATTGAAAATCGTCTCCATGAAGATCCTAAACGTTTTTGGGGATTTATTCAAAGTAAAAAAGGCACATCGCGAATACCTAGCACTATGAAATATAATAACTGTAATTTTGATGATCCAAATCTCATTGTAGATGCATTTGCGGACTACTTTAATTCTGTTTATGTTCCATCTGATCCATCTGTTATAGCAGATAATTTTGATATTCGTGAGATCGGTTGTGTCTCACCTCCCCAAATATTAGAAGAAGATGTGTTTAATGCATTAAAGAACTCTAAAAATACACTAACCATGGGTCCGGATGGTATTCCAAATTTTTTGTTGAAAGATTGCGCTTCTGTTTTCGCACAGCCGTTGGTATATATATACAACTTAATAATAAAAACTTCGACCTTCCCTGCGATGTGGAAGGCGGCTTTAATATGTCCGGTTCTGAAAAAAGGTGATAAAGCGGACGTGAAAAATTACAGGCCTATCTCATTACTTTGCAATTTTGCCAAGATTTTTGAAGGTATATTATACAAACATATTTATTCAGCGGTCAAAGTATATATTAGTCCATCTCAGCATGGGTTTATGGATAAGCGGTCCACTATCACGAATCTAGTCTGCTTTACACAGTTTACATCAGAAGCAATTGATGACAGAAAACAGGTTGATGTGGTGTACCTTGATTTTCTTAAGGCATTTGATCAAATCGATCATTACATTTTATTACTCAAGTTAAAATCATTTGGATTTACAGATGCACTCCTCAATTTGTTTAAATCTTATTTATTAAATCGTGATCAATGCGTTAGGTATAGATGTTATACGTCAAAAAAATATTCCCTAGTTCTGGTGTACCGCAGGGGTCGAATTTGGGCCCATTGCTGTTTTTACTGTTTATCAACGACATTTCAAATGTTGTGTCTGTTGATAGCCTGCTATTTGCTGACGACTATAAAATTTATAAAGTAATCACTTCTGTGGAAGACTGCATTGCCCTCCAATCCGATCTTGATAACATCTTTCAATGGTGTTTAAGAAATCGACTCTATTTGAATATTTTGAAATGTTTAGTTGTGTCATATTCTCGCAAGAAGTCAACTTTGTGTTTCCAGTATTTAATCAATAACACAAACTTAAAACGCGTTATGAATATTACTGATCTTGGTATTTTATTTGATGAGAAATTCACGTTCGTTCCACACATTAATCAGTTGGTTGCTAAAGCGCATAAAATCTACGGCTTCATTTATAGAAATGGTAAGGATTTCACAAAAGTACAAACTCTGAAAATTTTATTCTTTGCGTTAGTCAGATCTCAGTTGGAGTACGGTTCGATTGTATGGCAACCTATCTATCAAGTCCATATCAACCGCATTGAGTCGGTTCAGCGTATGTTTCTTAAGTTTCTGTCATATTGTGAAGATGGAGTATATCCTCAAAGGGGAGTGCATCAGTCTCTTCTTCTGAACCGATTTAATATTAATTCACTATTCAATAGAAGAATTACAGCTGGAGTCAAATTCATTATTAATTTAATCAACAACAAAATAGATAATATATGGCTAACAGGTAAGCTGAATTTTCTAGTACCTAGACATAATTCGCGTCAACGTGAAATCTTTTACTGTCCTTTAAGTAATAGTAATATTCATGTGAAGTCCCCCATCATTTCAATGTGCAAAGTATGTAATAGAATTTTTAAAACCTGCGACCTGACTGATAATTTTTCTGTTATCCTAAATGTGATAATCCAGGAATATGGCATATAAGGCATACGTATCAATTGGTAAATATTTCGTATTAGTGTCTTTCTTGCAGATTGACAATTTGCTTTATTGTGATTTGGTCAAATTTGATCTGTGGAATATTATGTATTTTGATTTTATTCTAGCTAAATTTTTTACATTCAGCAACACAAAATTCCTATAATGTTTTGTTTTTTGTTTTTTGTTTTTTTTCCTTTCCCTGTAATTGGGTCTACCCCGTTGGGAAAGATGTCAATAATAATAATAATAATAATAATAATAATAAAATTTGATGGTTTCGTTGCACTTTCCGAGCCCGTAGGGTATCTGATTGGCTTAAAAGTACAAGAAAACACTTCAAAAGTGACGTTTCTGAAGAATTTTAACAGTTTTCTTGTATCTACGAAAGCCAGAATGCATAAAATTGACCTAAACTTCTCCTTTTCCTATTCTGAGTCGATTCTGAATGCTTTAAGTGTGTTTGGTGGCTCAGAACCATCAAAAAACGTTGAAATATAGTTCAAATTCAATAAAAATCGACAAAAATACAGTTTCTAGCTAAAATTTGATGGTTTCGTTGCACTTTCCGAGCCCGTAGGGTATCTGATTGGCTTAAAAGTACAAGAAAACACTTCAAAAGTGACGTTTCTGAAGAATTTTAACAGTTTTCTTGTATCTACGAACGCCAGAATGCATAAAATTGACCTAAACGTCTCCTTTTCCTATTCTGAGTCGATTCTGCATGCTTTAAGTGTGTTTGGTGGCTCAGAACCATCAAAAAACGTTGAAATATAGTTCAAATTCAATAAAAATCGACAAAAATACAGTTTCTAGCTAAAATTTGATGGTTTCGTTGCACTTTCCGAGCCCGTAGGGTATCTGATTGGCTTAAAAGTACAAGAAAACACTTCAAAAGTGACGTTTCTGAAGAATTTTAACAGTTTTCTTGTATCTACGAACGCCAGAATGCATATAATTGACCTAAACGTCTCCTTTTCCTATTCTGAGTCGATTCTGCATGCTTTAAGTGTGTTTGGTGGCTCAGAACCATCAAAAAACGTTGAAATATAGTTCAAATTCAATAAAAATCGACAAAAATACAGTTTCTAGCTAAAATTTGATGGTTTCGTTGCACTTTCCGAGCCCGTAGGGTATCTGATTGGCTTAAAAGTACAAGAAAACACTTCAAAAGTGACGTTTCTGAAGAATTTTAACAGTTTTCTTGTATCTACGAACGCCAGAATGCATAAAATTGACCTAAACGTCTCCTTTTCCTATTCTGAGTCGATTCTGCATGCTTTAAGTGTGTTTGGTGGCGCAGAACCATCAAAAAACGTTGAAATATAGTTCAAATTCAATAAAAATCGACAAAAATACAGTTTCTAGCTAAAATTTGATGGTTTCGTTGCACTTTCCGAGCCCGTAGGGTATCTGATTGGCTTAAAAGTACAAGAAAACACTTCAAAAGTGACGTTTCTGAAGAATTTTAACAGTTTTCTTGTATCTACGAACGCCAGAATGCATAAAATTGACCTAAACGTCTCCTTTTCCTATTCTGAGTCGATTCTGCATGCTTTAAGTGTGTTTGGTGGCTCAGAACCATCAAAAAACGTTGAAATATAGTTCAAATTCAATAAAAATCGACAAAAATACAGTTTCTAGCTAAAATTTGATGGTTTCGTTGCACTTTCCGAGCCCGTAGGGTATCTGATTGGCTTAAAAGTACAAGAAAACACTTCAAAAGTGACGTTTCTGAAGAATTTTAACAGTTTTCTTGTATCTACGAACGCCAGAATGCATAAAATTGACCTAAACGTCTCCTTTTCCTATTCTGAGTCGATTATGCATGCTTTAAGTGTGTTTGGTGGCTCAGAACCATCAAAAAACGTTGAAATATAGTTCAAATTCAATAAAAATCGACAAAAATACAGTTTCTAGCTAAAATTTGATGGTTTCGTTGCACTTTCCGAGCCCGTAGGGTATCTGATTGGCTTAAAAGTACAAGAAAACACTTCAAAAGTGACGTTTCTGAAGAATTTTAACAGTTTTCTTGTATCTACGAACGCCAGAATGCATAAAATTGACCTAAACGTCTCCTTTTCCTATTCTGAGTCGATTCTGCATGCTTTAAGTGTGTTTGGTGGCTCAGAACCATCAAAAAACGTTGAAATATAGTTCAAATTCAATAAAAATCGACAAAAATACAGTTTCTAGCTAAAATTTGATGGTTTCGTTGCACTTTCCGAGCCCGTAGGGTATCTGATTGGCTTAAAAGTACAAGAAAACACTTCAAAAGTGACGTTTCTGAAGAATTTTAACAGTTTTCTTGTATCTACGAACGCTAGAATGCATAAAATTGACCTAAACGTCTCCTTTTCCTATTCTGAGTCGATTCTGCATGCTTTAAGTGTGTTTGTGGCTCAGAACCATCAAAAAACGTTGAAATATAGTTCAAATTCAATAAAAATCGACAAAAATACAGTTTCTAGCTAAAATTTGATGGTTTCGTTGCACTTTCCGAGCCCGTAGGGTATCTGATTGGCTTAAAAGTACAAGAAAACACTTCAAAAGTGACGTTTCTGAAGAATTTTAACAGTTTTCTTGTATCTACGAACGCCAGAATGCATAAAATTGACCTAAACGTCTCCTTTTCCTATTCTGAGTCGATTCTGCATGCTTTAAGTGTGTTTGGTGGCTCAGAACCATCAAAAAACGTTGAAATATAGTTCAAATTCAATAAAAATCGACAAAAATACAGTTTCTAGCTAAAATTTGATGGTTTCGTTGCACTTTCCGAGCCCGTAGGGTATCTGATTGGCTTAAAAGTACAAGAAAACACTTCAAAAGTGACGTTTCTGAAGAATTTTAACAGTTTTCTTGTATCTACGAACGCCAGAATGCATAAAATTGACCTAAACGTCTCCTTTTCCTATTCTGAGTCGATTCTGCATGCTTTAAGTGTGTTTGGTGGCTCAGAACCATCAAAAAACGTTGAAATATAGTTCAAATTCAATAAAAATCGACAAAAATACAGTTTCTAGCTAAAATTTGATGGTTTCGTTGCACTTTCCGAGCCCGTAGGGTATCTGATTGGCTTAAAAGTACAAGAAAACACTTCAAAAGTGACGTTTCTGAAGAATTTTAACAGTTTTCTTGTATCTACGAACGCCAGAATGCATAAAATTGACCTAAACGTCTCCTTTTCCTATTCTGAGTCGATTCTGCATGCTTTAAGTGTGTTTGGTGGCTCAGAACCATCAAAAAACGTTGAAATATAGTTCAAATTCAATAAAAATCGACAAAAATACAGTTTCTAGCTAAAATTTGATGGTTTCGTTGCACTTTCCGAGCCCGTAGGGTATCTGATTGGCTTAAAAGTACAAGAAAACACTTCAAAAGTGACGTTTCTGAAGAATTTTAACAGTTTTCTTGTATCTACGAACGCCAGAATGCATAAAATTGACCTAAACGTCTCCTTTTCCTATTCTGAGTCGATTCTGCATGCTTTAAGTGTGTTTGGTGGCTCAGAACCATCAAAAAACGTTGAAATATAGTTCAAATTCAATAAAAATCGACAAAAATACAGTTTCTAGCTAAAATTTGATGGTTTCGTTGCACTTTCCGAGCCCGTAGGGTATCTGATTGGCTTAGAAGTACAAGAAAACACTTCAAAAGTGACGCTTCTGAAGAATTTTAACAGTTTTCTTGTATCTACGAACGCCAGAATGCATAAAATTGACCTAAACGTCTCCTTTTCCTATTCTGAGTCGATTCTGCATGCTTTAAGTGTGTTTGGTGGCTCAGAACCATCAAAAAACGTTGAAATATAGTTCAAATTCAATAAAAATCGACAAAAATACAGTTTCTAGCTAAAATTTGATGGTTTCGTTGCACTTTCCGAGCCCGTAGGGTATCTGATTGGCTTAAAAGTACAAGAAAACACTTCAAAAGTGACGTTTCTGAAGAATTTTAACAGTTTTCTTGTATCTACGAACGCCAGAATGCATAAAATTGACCTAAACGTCTCCTTTTCCTATTCTGAGTCGATTCTGCATGCTTTAAGTGTGTTTGGTGGCTCAGAACCATCAAAAAACGTTGAAATATAGTTCAAATTCAATAAAAATCGACAAAAATACAGTTTCTAGCTAAAATTTGATGGTTTCGTTGCACTTTCCGAGCCCGTAGGGTATCTGATTGGCTTAAAAGTACAAGAAAACACTTCAAAAGTGACGTTTCTGAAGAATTTTAACAGTTTTCTTGTATCTACGAACGCCAGAATGCATAAAATTGACCTAAACGTCTCCTTTTCCTATTCTGAGTCGATTCTGCATGCTTTAAGTGTGTTTGGTGGCTCAGAACCATCAAAAAACGTTGAAATAGAGTTTAAATTCAATAAAAATCGACAAAAATACAGTTTCTAGCTAAAATTTTAATGGTTTCGTTGCACTTTCCGAGCCCGTAGGGTATCTGATTGGCTTAAAAGTACAAGAAAACACTTCAAAAGTGACGTTTCTGAAGAATTTTAACAGTTTTCTTGTATCCACGAACGCCAGAATGCATAAAATTGACCTAAACGTCTCCTTTTCCTATTCTGAGTCGATTCTGCATGCTTTAAGTGTGTTTGGTGGCTCAGAACCATCAAAAAACGTTGAAATATAGTTCAAATTCAATAAAAATCGACAAAAATACAGTTTCTAGCTAAAATTTGATGGTTTCGTTGCACTTTCCGAGCCCGTAGGGTATCTGATTGGCTTAAGAGTACAAGAAAACACTTCAAAAGTGACGTTTCTGAAGAATTTTAACAGTTTTCTTGTATCTACGAACGCCAGAATGCATAAAATTGACCTAAACGTCTCCTTTTCCTATTCTGAGTCGATTCTGCATGCTTTAAGTGTGTTTGGTGGCTCAGAACCATCAAAAAACGTTGAAATATAGTTCAAATTCAATAAAAATCGACAAAAATACAGTTTCTAGCTAAAATTTGATGGTTTCGTTGCACTTTCCGAGCCCGTAGGGTATCTGATTGGCTTAAAAGTACAAGAAAACACTTCAAAAGTGACGTTTCTGAAGAATTTTAACAGTTTTCTTGTATCTACGAACGCCAGAATGCATAAAATTGACCTAAACGTCTCCTTTTCCTATTCTGAGTCGATTCTGCATGCTTTAAGTGTGTTTGGTGGCTCAGAACCATCAAAAAACGTTGAAATATAGTTCAAATTCAATAAAAATCGACAAAAATACAGTTTCTAGCTAAAATTTGATGGTTTCGTTGCACTTTCCGAGCCCGTAGGGTATCTGATTGGCTTAAAAGTACAAGAAAACACTTCAAAAGTGACGTTTCTGAAGAATTTTAACAGTTTTCTTGTATCTACGAACGCCAGAATGCATAAAATTGACCTAAACGTCTCCTTTTCCTATTCTGAGTCGATTCTGCATGCTTTAAGTGTGTTTGGTGGCTCAGAACCATCAAAAAACGTTGAAATATAGTTCAAATTCAATAAAAATCGACAAAAATACAGTTTCTAGCTAAAATTTGATGGTTTCGTTGCACTTTCCGAGCCCGTAGGGTATCTGATTGGCTTAAAAGTACAAGAAAACATTTCAAAAGTGACGTTTCTAAAGAATTTTACCAGTTTTCTTGTATCTACGAACGCCAGAATGCATAAAATTGACCTAAACGTCTACTTTTCCTATTCTGAGTCGATTCTGCATGCTTTAAGTGTGTTTGGTGGCTCAGAACCATCAAAAAACGTTGAAATATAGTTCAAATTCAATAAAAATCGACAAAAATACAGTTTCTAGCTAAAATTTGATGGTTTCGTTGCACTTTCCGAGCCCGTAGGGTATCTGATTGGCTTAAAAGTACAAGAAAACACTTCAAAAGTGACGTTTCTGAAGAATTTTAACAGTTTTCTTGTATCTACGAACGCCAGAATGCATAAAATTGACTTAAACGTCTCCTTTTCCTATTCTGAGTCGATTCTGCATGCTTTAAGTGTGTTTGGTGGCTCAGAACCATCAAAAAACGTTGAAATATAGTTCAAATTCAATAAAAATCGACAAAAATACAGTTTCTAGCTAAAATTTGATGGTTTCGTTGCACTTTCCGAGCCCGTAGGGTATCTGATTGGCTTAAAAGTACAAGAAAACACTTCAAAAGTGACGTTTCTGAAGAATTTTAACAGTTTTCTTGTATCTACGAACGCCAGAATGCATAAAATTGACCTAAACGTCTCCTTTTCCTATTCTGAGTCGATTCTGCATGCTTTAAGTGTGTTTGGTGGCTCAGAACCATCAAAAAACGTTGAAATATAGTTCAAATTCAATAAAAATCGACAAAAATACAGTTTCTAGCTAAAATTTGATGGTTTCGTTGCACTTTCCGAGCCCGTTTGCGTATCTGATTGGCTTAAAAGTACAAGAAAACACTTCAAAAGTGACGTTTCTGAAGAATTTTAACAGTTTTCTTGTATCTACGAACGCCAGAATGAATAAAATTGACCTAAACGTCTCCTTTTCCTATTCTGAGTCGATTCTGCATGCTTTAAGTGTGTTTGGTGGCTCAGAACCATCAAAAAACGTTGAAATATAGTTCAAATTCAATAAAAATCGACAAAAATACAGTTTCTAGCTAAAATTTGATGGTTTCGTTGCACTTTCCGAGCCCGTAGGGTATCTGATTGGCTTAAAAGTACAAGAAAACACTTCAAAAGTGACGTTTCTGAAGAATTTTAACAGTTTTCTTGTATCTACGAACGCCAGAATGCATAAAATTGACCTAAACGTCTCCTTTTCCTATTCTGAGTCGATTCTGCATGCTTTAAGTGTGTTTGGTGGCTCAGAACCATCAAAAAACGTTGAAATATAGTTCAAATTCAATAAAAATCGACAAAAATACAGTTTCTAGCTAAAATTTGATGGTTTCGTTGCACTTTCCGAGCCCGTAGGGTATCTGATTGGCTTAAAAGTACAAGAAAACACTTCAAAAGTGACGTTTCTGAAGAATTTTAACAGTTTTCTTGTATCTACGAACGCCAGAATGCATAAAATTGACCTAAACGTCTCCTTTTCCTATTCTGAGTCGATTCTGCATGCTTTAAGTGTGTTTGGTGGCTCAGAACCATCAAAAAACGTTGAAATATAGTTCAAATTCAATAAAAATCGACAAAAATACAGTTTCTAGCTAAAATTTGATGGTTTCGTTGCACTTTCCGAGCCCGTAGGGTATCTGATTGGCTTAAAAGTACAAGAAAACACTTCAAAAGTGACGTTTCTGAAGAATTTTAACAGTTTTCTTGTATCTACGAACGCCAGAATGCATAAAATTGTCCTAAACGTCTCCTTTTCCTATTCTGAGTCGATTCTGCATGCTTTAAGTGTGTTTGGTGGCTCAGAACCATCATAAAACGTTGAAATATAGTTCAAATTCAATAAAAATCGACAAAAATACAGTTTCTAGCTAAAATTTGATGGTTTCGTTGCACTTTCCGAGCCCGTAGGGTATCTGATTGGCTTAAAAGTACAAGAAAACACTTCAAAAGTGACGTTTCTGAAGAATTTTAACAGTTTTCTTGTATCTACGAACGCCAGAATGCATAAAATTGACCTAAACGTCTCCTTTTCCTATTCTGAGTCGATTCTGCATGCTTTAAGTGTGTTTGGTGGCTCAGAACCATCAAAAAACGTTGAAATATAGTTCAAATTCAATAAAAATCGACAAAAATACAGTTTCTAGCTAAAATTTGATGGTTTCGTTGCACTTTCCGAGCCCGTAGGGTATCTGATTGGCTTAAAAGTACAAGAAAACACTTCAAAAGTGACGTTTCTGAAGAATTTTAACAGTTTTCTTGTATCTACGAACGCCAGAATGCATAAAATTGACCTAAACGTCTCCTTTTCCTATTCTGAGTCGATTCTGCATGCTTTAAGTGTGTTTGGTGGCTCAGAACCATCAAAAAACGTTGAAATATAGTTCAAATTCAATAAAAATCGACAAAAATACAGTTTCTAGCTGAAATTTGATGGTTTCGTTGCACTTTCCGAGCCCGTAGGGTATCTGATTGGCTTAAAAGTACAAGAAAACACTTCAAAAGTGACGTTTCTGAAGAATTTTAACAGTTTTCTTGTATCTACGAACGCCAGAATGCATAAAATTGACCTAAACGTCTCCTTTTCCTATTCTGAGTCGATTCTGCATGCTTTAAGTGTGTTTGGTGGCTCAGAACCATCAAAAAACGTTGAAATATAGTTCAAATTCAATAAAAATCGACAAAAATACAGTTTCTAGCTAAAATTTGATGTTCGTTGCACTTTCCGAGCCCGTAGGGTATCTGATTGGCTTAAAAGTACAAGAAAACACTTCAAAAGTGACGTTTCTGAAGAATTTTAACAGTTTTCTTGTATCTACGAACGCCAGAATGCATAAAATTGACCTAAACGTCTCCTTTTCCTATTCTGAGTCGATTCTGCATGCTTTAAGTGTGTTTGGTGGCTCAGAACCATCAAAAAACGTTGAAATATAGTTCAAATTCAATAAAAATCGACAAAAATACAGTTTCTAGCTAAAATTTGATGGTTTCGTTGCACTTTCCGAGCCCGTTTGCGTATCTGATTGGCTTAAAAGTACAAGAAAACACTTCAAAAGTGACGTTTCTGAAGAATTTTAACAGTTTTCTTGTATCTACGAACGCCAGAATGAATAAAATTGACCTAAACGTCTCCTTTTCCTATTCTGAGTCGATTCTGCATGCTTTAAGTGTGTTTGGTGGCTCAGAACCATCAAAAAACGTTGAAATATAGTTCAAATTCAATAAAAATCGACAAAAATACAGTTTCTAGCTAAAATTTGATGGTTTCGTTGCACTTTCCGAGCCCGTAGGGTATCTGATTGGCTTAAAAGTACAAGAAAACACTTCAAAAGTGACGTTTCTGAAGAATTTTAACAGTTTTCTTGTATCTACGAACGCCAGAATGCATAAAATTGACCTAAACGTCTCCTTTTCCTATTCTGAGTCGATTCTGCATGCTTTAAGTGTGTTTGGTGGCTCAGAACCATCAAAAAACGTTGAAATATAGTTCAAATTCAATAAAAATCGACAAAAATACAGTTTCTAGCTAAAATTTGATGGTTTCGTTGCACTTTCCGAGCCCGTAGGGTATCTGATTGGCTTAAAAGTACAAGAAAACACTTCAAAAGTGACGTTTCTGAAGAATTTTAACAGTTTTCTTGTATCTACGAACGCCAGAATGCATAAAATTGACCTAAACGTCTCCTTTTCCTATTCTGAGTCGATTCTGCATGCTTTAAGTGTGTTTGGTGGCTCAGAACCATCAAAAAACGTTGAAATATAGTTCAAATTCAATAAAAATCGACAAAAATACAGTTTCTAGCTAAAATTTGATGGTTTCGTTGCACTTTCCGAGCCCGTAGGGTATCTGATTGGCTTAAAAGTACAAGAAAACACTTCAAAAGTGACGTTTCTGAAGAATTTTAACAGTTTTCTTGTATCTACGAACGCCAGAATGCATAAAATTGACCTAAACGTCTCCTTTTCCTATTCTGAGTCGATTCTGCATGCTTTAAGTGTGTTTGGTGGCTCAGAACCATCAAAAAACGTTGAAATATAGTTCAAATTCAATAAAAATCGACAAAAATACAGTTTCTAGCTAAAATTTGATGGTTTCGTTGCACTTTCCGAGCCCGTAGGGTATCTGATTGGCTTAAAAGTACAAGAAAACACTTCAAAAGTGACGTTTCTGAAGAATTTTAACAGTTTTCTTGTATCTACGAACGCCAGAATGCATAAAATTGACCTAAACGTCTCCTTTTCCTATTCTGAGTCGATTCTGCATGCTTTAAGTGTGTTTGGTGGCTCAGAACCATCAAAAAACGTTGAAATATAGTTCAAATTCAATAAAAATCGACAAAAATACAGTTTCTAGCTAAAATTTGATGGTTTCGTTGCACTTTCCGACCCCGTATGGGTAACCTGATTGGCTTAAAAGTACAAGAAAACACTTCAAAAGTGACGTTTCTGAAGAATTTTAACAGTTTTCTTGTATCTACGAACGCCAGAATGCATAAAATTGACCTAAACGTCTCCTTTTCCTATTCTGAGTCGATTCTGCATGCTTTAAGTGTGTTTGGTGGCTCAGAACCATCAAAAAACGTTGAAATATAGTTCAAATTCAATAAAAATCGACAAAAATACAGTTTCTAGCTAAAATTTGATGGTTTCGTTGCACTTTCCGAGCCCGTTTGCGTATCTGATTGGCTTAAAAGTACAAGAAAACACTTCAAAAGTGACGTTTCTGAAGAATTTTAACAGTTTTCTTGTATCTACGAACGCCAGAATGAATAAAATTGACCTAAACGTCTCCTTTTCCTATTCTGAGTCGATTCTGCATGCTTTAAGTGTGTTTGGTGGCTCAGAACCATCAAAAAACGTTGAAATATAGTTCAAATTCAATAAAAATCGACAAAAATACAGTTTCTAGCTAAAATTTGATGGTTTCGTTGCACTTTCCGAGCCCGTAGGGTATCTGATTGGCTTAAAAGTACAAGAAAACACTTCAAAAGTGACGTTTCTGAAGAATTTTAACAGTTTTCTTGTATCTACGAACGCCAGAATGCATAAAATTGACCTAAACGTCTCCTTTTCCTATTCTGAGTCGATTCTGCATGCTTTAAGTGTGTTTGGTGGCTCAGAACCATCAAAAAACGTTGAAATATAGTTCAAATTCAATAAAAATCGACAAAAATACAGTTTCTAGCTAAAATTTGATGGTTTCGTTGCACTTTCCGAGCCCGTAGGGTATCTGATTGGCTTAAAAGTACAAGAAAACACTTCAAAAGTGACGTTTCTGAAGAATTTTAACAGTTTTCTTGTATCTACGAACGCCAGAATGCATAAAATTGACCTAAACGTCTCCTTTTCCTATTCTGAGTCGATTCTGCATGCTTTAAGTGTGTTTGGTGGCTCAGAACCATCAAAAAACGTTGAAATATAGTTCAAATTCAATAAAAATCGACAAAAATACAGTTTCTAGCTAAAATTTGATGGTTTCGTTGCACTTTCCGAGCCCGTAGGGTATCTGATTGGCTTAAAAGTACAAGAAAACACTTCAAAAGTGACGTTTCTGAAGAATTTTAACAGTTTTCTTGTATCTACGAACGCCAGAATGCATAAAATTGTCCTAAACGTCTCCTTTTCCTATTCTGAGTCGATTCTGCATGCTTTAAGTGTGTTTTGGTGGCTCAGAACCATCAAAAAACGTTGAAATATAGTTCAAATTCAATAAAAATCGACAAAAATACAGTTTCTAGCTAAAATTTGATGGTTTCGTTGCACTTTCCGAGCCCGTAGGGTATCTGATTGGCTTAAAAGTACAAGAAAACACTTCAAAAGTGACGTTTCTGAAGAATTTTAACAGTTTTCTTGTATCTACGAACGCCAGAATGCATAAAATTGACCTAAACGTCTCCTTTTCCTATTCTGAGTCGATTCTGCATGCTTTAAGTGTGTTTGGTGGCTCAGAACCATCAAAAAACGTTGAAATATAGTTCAAATTCAATAAAAATCGACAAAAATACAGTTTCTAGCTAAAATTTGATGGTTTCGTTGCACTTTCCGAGCCCGTAGGGTATCTGATTGGCTTAAAAGTACAAGAAAACACTTCAAAAGTGACGTTTCTGAAGAATTTTAACAGTTTTCTTGTATCTACGAACGCCAGAATGCATAAAATTGACCTAAACGTCTCCTTTTCCTATTCTGAGTCGATTCTGCATGCTTTAAGTGTGTTTGGTGGCTCAGAACCATCAAAAAACGTTGAAATATAGTTCAAATTCAATAAAAATCAACAAAAATACAGTTTCTAGCTAAAATTTGATGGTTTCGTTGCACTTTCCGAGCCCGTAGGGTATCTGATTGGCTTAAAAGTACAAGAAAACACTTCAAAAGTGACGTTTCTGAAGAATTTTAACAGTTTTCTTGTATCTACGAACGCCAGAATGCATAAAATTGACCTAAACGTCTCCTTTTCCTATTCTGAGTCGATTCTGCATGCTTTAAGTGTGTTTGGTGGCTCAGAACCATCAAAAAACGTTGAAATATAGTTCAAATTCAATAAAAATCGACAAAAATACAGTTTCTAGCTAAAATTTGATGGTTTCGTTGCACTTTCCGAGCCCGTAGGGTATCTGATTGGCTTAAAAGTACAAGAAAACACTTCAAAAGTGACGTTTCTGAAGAATTTTAACAGTTTTCTTGTATCTACGAACGCCAGAATGCATAAAATTGACCTAAACGTCTCCTTTTCCTATTCTGAGTCGATTCTGCATGCTTTAAGTGTGTTTGGTGGCTCAGAACCATCAAAAAACGTTGAAATATAGTTCAAATTCAATAAAAATCGACAAAAATACAGTTTCTAGCTAAAATTTGATGGTTTCGTTGCACTTTCCGAGCCCGTGGGGTATCTGATTGGCTTAAAAGTACAAGAAAACACTTCAAAAGTGACGTTTCTGAAGAATTTTAACAGTTTTCTTGTATCTACGAACGCCAGAATGCATAAAATTGACCTAAACGTCTCCTTTTCCTATTCTGAGTCGATTCTGCATGCTTTAAGTGTTTTTGGTGGCTCAGAACCATCAAAAAACGTTGAAATATAGTTCAAATTCAATAAAAATCGACAAAAATACAGTTTCTAGCTAAAATTTGATGGTTTCGTTGCACTTTCCGAGCCCGTAGGGTATCTGATTGGCTTAAAAGTACAAGAAAACACTTCAAAAGTGACGTTTCTGAAGAATTTTAACAGTTTTCTTGTATCTACGAACGCCAGAATGCATAAAATTGACCTAAACGTCTCCTTTTCCTATTCTGAGTCGATTCTGCATGCTTTAAGTGTGTTTGGTGGCTCAGAACCATCAAAAAACGTTGAAATATAGTTCAAATTCAATAAAAATCGACAAAAATACAGTTTCTAGCTAAAATTTGATGGTTTCGTTGCACTTTCCGAGCCCGTAGGGTATCTGATTGGCTTAAAAGTACAAGAAAACACTTCAAAAGTGACGTTTCTGCAGAATTTTAACAGTTTTCTTGTATCTACGAACGCCAGAATGCATAAAATTGACCTAAACGTCTCCTTTTCCTATTCTGAGTCGATTCTGCATGCTTTAAGTGTGTTTGGTGGCTCAGAACCATCAAAAAACGTTGAAATATAGTTCAAATTCAATAAAAATCAACAAAAATACAGTTTCTAGCTAAAATTTGATGGTTTCGTTGCACTTTCCGAGCCCGTAGGGTATCTGATTGGCTTAAAAGTACAAGAAAACACTTCAAAAGTGACGTTTCTGAAGAATTTTAACAGTTTTCTTGTATCTACGAACGCCAGAATGCATAAAATTGACCTAAACGTCTCCTTTTCCTATTCTGAGTCGATTCTGCATGCTTTAAGTGTGTTTGGTGGCTCAGAACCATCAAAAAACGTTGAAATATAGTTCAAATTCAATAAAAATCGACAAAAATACAGTTTCTAGCTAAAATTTGATGGTTTCGTTGCACTTTCCGAGCCCGTAGGGTATCTGATTGGCTTAAAAGTACAAGAAAACACTTCAAAAGTGACGTTTCTGAAGAATTTTAACAGTTTTCTTGTATCTACGAACGCCAGAATGCATAAAATTGACCTAAACGTCTCCTTTTCCTATTCTGAGTCGATTCTGCATGCTTTAAGTGTGTTTGGTGGCTCAGAACCATCAAAAAACGTTGAAATATAGTTCAAATTCAATAAAAATCGACAAAAATACAGTTTCTAGCTAAAATTTGATGGTTTCGTTGCACTTTCCGAGCCCGTAGGGTATCTGATTGGCTTAAAAGTACAAGAAAACACTTCAAAAGTGACGTTTCTGAAGAATTTTAACAGTTTTCTTGTATCTACGAACGCCAGAATGCATAAAATTGACCTAAACGTCTCCTTTTCCTATTCTGAGTCGATTCTGCATGCTTTAAGTGTGTTTGGTGGCTCAGAACCATCAAAAAACGTTGAAATATAGTTCAAATTCAATAAAAATCGACAAAAATACAGTTTCTAGCTAAAATTTGATGGTTTCGTTGCACTTTCCGAGCCCGTAGGGTATCTGATTGGCTTAAAAGTACAAGAAAACACTTCAAAAGTGACGTTTCTGAAGAATTTTAACAGTTTTCTTGTATCTACGAACGCCAGAATGCATAAAATTGACCTAAACGTCTCCTTTTCCTATTCTGAGTCGATTCTGCATGCTTTAAGTGTGTTTGGTGGCTCAGAACCATCAAAAAACGTGGAAATATAGTTCAAATTCAATAAAAATCGACAAAAATACAGTTTCTAGCTAAAATTTGATGGTTTCGTTGCACTTTCCGAGCCCGTAGGGTATCTGATTGGCTTAAAAGTACAAGAAAACACTTCAAAAGTGACGTTTCTGAAGAATTTTAACAGTTTTCTTGTATCTACGAACGCCAGAATGCATAAAATTGACCTAAACGTCTCCTTTTCCTATTCTGAGTCGATTCTGCATGCTTTAAGTGTGTTTGGTGGCTCAGAACCATCAAAAAACGTTGAAATATAGTTCAAATTCAATAAAAATCGACAAAAATACAGTTTCTAGCTAAAATTTGATGGTTTCGTTGCACTTTCCGAGCCCGTAGGGTATCTGATTGGCTTAAAAGTACAAGAAAACACTTCAAAAGTGACGTTTCTGAAGAATTTTAACAGTTTTCTTGTATCTACGAACGCCAGAATGCATAAAATTGACCTAAACGTCTCCTTTTCCTATTCTGAGTCGATTCTGCATGCTTTAAGTGTGTTTGGTGGCTCAGAACCATCAAAAAACGTTGAAATATAGTTCAAATTCAATAAAAATCGACAAAAATACAGTTTCTAGCTAAAATTTGATGGTTTCGTTGCACTTTCCGAGCCCGTAGGGTATCTGATTGGCTTAAAAGTACAAGAAAACACTTCAAAAGTGACGTTTCTGAAGAATTTTAACAGTTTTCTTGTATCTACGAACGCCAGAATGCATAAAATTGACCTAAACGTCTCCTTTTCATATTCTGAGTCGATTCTGCATGCTTTAAGTGTGTTTGGTGGCTCAGAACCATCAAAAAACGTTGAAATATAGTTCAAATTCAATCAAAATCGACAAAAATACAGTTTCTAGCTAAAATTTGATGGTTCCGTTGCACTTTCCGAGCCCGTAGGGTATCTGATTGGCTTAAAAGTACAAGAAAACACTTCAAAAGTGACGTTTCTGAAGAATTTTAACAGTTTTCTTGTATCTACGAACGCCAGAATGCATAAAATTGACCTAAACGTCTCCTTTTCCTATTCTGAGTCGATTCTGCATGCTTTAAGTGTGTTTGGTGGCTCAGAACCATCAAAAAACGTTGAAATATAGTTCAAATTCAATAAAAATCGACAAAAATACAGTTTCTAGCTAAAATTTGATGGTTTCGTTGCAGTTTCCGAGCCCGTAGGGTATCTGATTGGCTTAAAAGTACAAGAAAACACTTCAAAAGTGACGTTTCTGAAGAATTTTAACAGTTTTCTTGTATCTACGAACGCCAGAATGCATAAAATTGACCTAAACGTCTCCTTTTCCTATTCTGAGACGATTCTGCATGCTTTAAGTGTGTTTGGTGGCTCAGAACCATCAAAAAACGTTGAAATATAGTTCAAATTCAATAAAAATCGACAAAAATACAGTTTCTAGCTAAAATTTGATGGTTTCGTTGCACTTTCCGAGCCCGTAGGGTATCTGATTGGCTTCAAAGTACAAGAAAACACTTCAAAAGTGACGTTTCTGAAGAATTTTAACAGTTTTCTTGTATCTACGAACGCCAGAATGCATAAAATTGACCTAAACTTCTCCTTTCCTATTCTAAGTCGATTCTTCATGCTTTAAGTGTGTTTGGTGGCTCAGAACCATCAAAAAACGTTGAAATATAGTTCAAATTCAATAAAAATCGACAAAAATACAGTTTCTAGCTAAAATTTGATGGTTTCGTTGCACTTTCCGAGCCCGTAGGGTATCTGATTGGCTTAAAAGTACAAGAAAACACTTCAAAAGTGACGTTTCTGAAGAATTTTAACAGTTTTCTTGTATCTACGAACGCCAGAATGCATAAAATTGACCTAAACGTCTCCTTTTCCTATTCTGAGTCGATTCTGCATGCTTTAAGTGTGTTTGGTGGCTCAGAACCATCAAAAAACGTTGAAATATAGTTCAAATTCAATAAAAATCGACAAAAATACAGTTTCTAGCTAAAATTTGATGGTTTCGTTGCACTTTCCGAGCCCGTAGGGTATCTGATTGGCTTAAAAGTACAAGAAAACACTTCAAAAGTGACGTTTCTGAAGAATTTTAACAGTTTTCTTGTATCTACGAACGCCAGAATGCATAAAATTGACCTAAACGTCTCCTTTTACTATTCTGAGTCGATTCTGCATGCTTTAAGTGTGTTTGGTGGCTCAGAACCATCAAAAAACGTTGAAATATAGTTCAAATTCAATAAAAATCGACAAAAATACAGTTTCTAGCTAAAATTTGATGGTTTCGTTGCACTTTCCGAGCCCGTAGGGTATCTGATTGGCTTAAAAGTACAAGAAAACACTTCAAAAGTGACGTTTCTGAAGAATTTTAACAGTTTTCTTGTATCTACGAACGCCAGAATGCATAAAATTGACCTAAACGTCTCCTTTTCCTATTCTGAGTCGATTCTGCATGCTTTAAGTGTGTTTGGTGGCTCAGAACCATCAAAAAACGTTGAAATATAGTTCAAATTCAATAAAAATCGACAAAAATACAGTTTCTAGCTAAAATTTGATGGTTTCGTTGCACTTTCCGAGCCCGTAGGGTATCTGATTGGCTTAAAAGTACAAGAAAACACTTCAAAAGTGACGTTTCTGAAGAATTTTAACAGTTTTCTTGTATCTACGAACGCCAGAATGCATAAAATTGACCTAAACGTCTCCTTTTCCTATTCTGAGTCGATTCTGCATGCTTTAAGTGTGTTTGGTGGCTCAGAACCATCAAAAAACGTTGAAATATAGTTCAGATTCAATAAAAATCGACAAAAATACAGTTTCTAGCTAAAATTTGATGGTTTCGTTGCACTTTCCGAGCCCGTAGGGTATCTGATTGGCTTAAAAGTACAAGAAAACACTTCAAAAGTGACGTTTCTGAAGAATTTTAACAGTTTTCTTGTATCTACGAACGCCAGAATGCATAAAATTGACCTAAACGTCTCCTTTTCCTATTCTGAGTCGATTCTGCATGCTTTAAGTGTGTTTGGTGGCTCAGAACCATCAAAAAACGTTGAAATATAGTTCAAATTCAATAAAAATCGACAAAAATACAGTTTCTAGCTAAAATTTGATGGTTTCGTTGCACTTTCCGAGCCCGTAGGGTATCTGATTGGCTTAAAAGTACAAGAAAACACTTCAAAAGTGACGTTTCTGAAGAATTTTAACAGTTTTCTTGTATCTACGAACGCCAGAATGCATAAAATTGACCTAAACGTCTCCTTTTCCTATTCTGAGTCGATTCTCCATGCTTTAAGTGTGTTTGGTGGCTCAGAACCATCAAAAAACGTTGAAATATAGTTCAAATTCAATAAAAATCGACAAAAATACAGTTTCTAGCTAAAATTTGATGGTTTCGTTGCACTTTCCGAGCCCGTAGGGTATCTGATTGGCTTAAAAGTACAAGAAAACACTTCAAAAGTGACGTTTCTGAAGAATTTTAACAGTTTTCTTGTATCTACGAACGCCAGAATGCATAAAATTGACCTAAACGTCTCCTTTTCTTATTCTGAGTCGATTCTGCATGCTTTAAGTGTGTTTGGTGGCTCAGAACCATCAAAAAACGTTGAAATATAGTTCAAATTCAATAAAAATCGACAAAAATTACAGTTTCTAGCTAAAATTTGATGGTTTCGTTGCACTTTCCGAGCCCGTGGGTATCTGATTGGCTTAAAAGTACAAGAAAACACTTCAAAAGTGACGTTTCTGAAGAATTTTAACAGTTTTCTTGTATCTACGAACGCCAGAATGCATAAAATTGACCTAAACGTCTCCTTTTCCTATTCTGAGTCGATTCTGCATGCTTTAAGTGTGTTTGGTGGCTCAGAACCATCAAAAAACGTTGAAATATAGTTCAAATTCAATAAAAATCGACAAAAATACAGTTTCTAGCTAAAATTTGATGGTTTCGTTGCACTTTCCGAGCCCGTAGGGTATCTGATTGGCTTAAAAGTACAAGAAAACACTTCAAAAGTGACGTTTCTGAAGAATTTTAACAGTTTTCTTGTATCTACGAACGCCAGAATGCATAAAATTGACCTAAACGTCTCCTTTTCCTATTCTGATTCGATTCTGCATGCTTTAAGTGTGTTTGGTGGCTCAGAACCATCAAAAAACGTTGAAATATAGTTCAAATTCAATAAAAATCGACAAAAATACAGTTTCTAGCTAAAATTTGATGGTTTCGTTGCACTTTCCGAGCCCGTAGGGTATCTGATTGGCTTAAAAGTACAAGAAAACACTTCAAAAGTGACGTTTCTGAAGAATTTTAACAGTTTTCTTGTATCTACGAACGCCAGAATGCATAAAATTGACCTAAACGTCTCCTTTTCCTATTCTGAGTCGATTCTGCATGCTTTAAGTGTGTTTGGTGGCTCAGAACCATCAAAAAACGTTGAAATATAGTTCGAATTCAATAAAAATCGACAAAAATACAGTTTCTAGCTAAAATTTGATGGTTTCGTTGCACTTTCCGAGCCCGTAGGGTATCTGATTGACTTAAAAGTACAAGAAAACACTTCAAAAGTGACGTTTCTGAAGAATTTTAACAGTTTTCTTGTATCTACGAACGCCAGAATGCATAAAATTGACCTAAACGTCTCCTTTTCCTATTCTGATTCGATTCTGCATGCTTTAAGTGTGTTTGGTGGCTCAGAACCATCAAAAAACGTTGAAATATAGTTCAAATTCAATAAAAATCGACAAAAATACAGTTTCTAGCTAAAATTTGATGGTTTCGTTGCACTTTCCGAGCCCGTAGGGTATCTGATTGGCTTAAAAGTACAAGAAAACACTTCAAAAGTGACGTTTCTGAAGAATTTTAACAGTTTTCTTGTATCTACGAACGCCAGAATGCATAAAATTGACCTAAACGTCTCCTTTTCCTATTCTGAGTCGATTCTGCATGCTTTAAGTGTGTTTGGTGGCTCAGAACCATCAAAAAACGTTGAAATATAGTTCAAATTCAATAAAAATCGACAAAAATACAGTTTCTAGCTAAAATTTGATGGTTCCGTTGCACTTTCCGAGCCCGTTGGGTATCTGATTGGCTTAAAAGTACAAGAAAACACTTCAAAAGTGACGTTTCTGAAGAATTTTAACAGTTTTCTTGTATCTACGAACGCCAGAATGCATAAAATTGACCTAAACTTCTCCTTTTCCTATTCTGAGTCGATTCTTCATGCTTTAAGTGTGTTTGGTGGCTCAGAACCATCAAAAAACGTTGAAATATAGTTCAAATTCAATAAAAATCGACAAAAATACAGTTTCTAGCTAAAATTTGATGGTTTCGTTGCACTTTCCGAGCCCGTAGGGTATCTGATTGGCTTAAAAGTACAAGAAAACACTTCAAAAGTGACGTTTCTGAAGAATTTTAACAGTTTTCTTGTATCTACGAACGCCAGAATGCATAAAATTGACCTAAACGTCTCCTTTTCCTATTCTGAGTCGATTCTGCATGCTTTAAGTGTGTTTGGTGGCTCAGAACCATCAAAAAACGTTGAAATATAGTTCAAATTCAATAAAAATCGACAAAAATACAGTTTCTAGCTAAAATTTGATGGTTTCGTTGCACTTTCCGAGCCCGTAGGGTATCTGATTGGCTTAAAAGTACAAGAAAACACTTCAAAAGTGACGTTTCTGAAGAATTTTAACAGTTTTCTTGTATCTACGAACGCCAGAATGCATAAAATTAACCTAAACGTCTCCTTTTCCTATTCTGAGTCGATTCTGCATGCTTTAAGTGTGTTTGGTGGCTCAGAACCATCAAAAAACGTTGAAATATAGTTCAAATTCAATAAAAATCGACAAAAATACAGTTTCTAGCTAAAATTTGATGGTTTCGTTGCACTTTCCGAGCCCGTAGGGTATCTGATTGGCTTAAAAGTACAAGAAAACACTTCAAAAGTGACGTTTCTGAAGAATTTTAACAGTTTTCTTGTATCTACGAACGCCAGAATGCATAAAATTGACCTAAACGTCTCCTTTTACTATTCTGAGTCGATTCTGCATGCTTTAAGTGTGTTTGGTGGCTCAGAACCATCAAAAAACGTTGAAATATAGTTCAAATTCAATAAAAATCGACAAAAATACAGTTTCTAGCTAAAATTTGATGGTTTCGTTGCACTTTCCGAGCCCGTAGGGTATCTGATTGGCTTAAAAGTACAAGAAAACACTTCAAAAGTGACGTTTCTGAAGAATTTTAACAGTTTTCTTGTATCTACGAACGCCAGAATGCATAAAATTGACCTAAACGTCTCCTTTTCCTATTCTGAGTCGATTCTGCATGCTTTAAGTGTGTTTGGTGGCTCAGAACCATCAAAAAACGTTGAAATATAGTTCAAATTCAATAAAAATCGACAAAAATACAGTTTCTAGCTAAAATTTGATGGTTTCGTTGCACTTTCCGAGCCCGTAGGGTATCTGATTGGCTTAAAAGTACAAGAAAACACTTCAAAAGTGACGTTTCTGAAGAATTTTAACAGTTTTCTTGTATCTACGAACGCCAGAATGCATAAAATTGACCTAAACGTCTCCTTTTCCTATTCTGAGTCGATTCTGCATGCTTTAAGTGTGTTTGGTGGCTCAGAACCATCAAAAAACGTTGAAATATAGTTCAAATTCAATAAAAATCGACAAAAATACAGTTTCTAGCTAAAATTTGATGGTTTCGTTGCACTTTCCGAGCCCGTAGGGTATCTGATTGGCTTAAAAGTACAAGAAAACACTTCAAAAGTGACGTTTCTGAAGAATTTTAACAGTTTTCTTGTATCTACGAACGCCAGAATGCATAAAATTGACCTAAACGTCTCCTTTTCCTATTCTGAGTCGATTCTGCATGCTTTAAGTGTGTTTGGTGGCTCAGAACCATCAAAAAACGTTGAAATATAGTTCAAATTCAATAAAAATCGACAAAAATACAGTTTCTAGCTAAAATTTGATGGTTTCGTTGCACTTTCCGAGCCCGTAGGGTATCTGATTGGCTTAAAAGTACAAGAAAACACTTCAAAAGTGACGTTTCTGAAGAATTTTAACAGTTTTCTTGTATCTACGAACGCCAGAATGCATAAAATTGACCTAAACGTCTCCTTTTCCTATTCTGAGTCGATTCTGCATGCTTTAAGTGTGTTTGGTGGCTCAGAACCATCAAAAAACGTTGAAATATAGTTCAAATTCAATAAAAATCGACAAAAATACAGTTTCTAGCTAAAATTTGATGGTTTCGTTGCACTTTCCGAGCCCGTAGGGTATCTGATTGGCTTAAAAGTACAAGAAAACACTTCAAAAGTGACGTTTCTGAAGAATTTTAACAGTTTTCTTGTATCTACGAACGCCAGAATGCATAAAATTGACCTAAACGTCTCCTTTTCCTATTCTGAGTCGATTCTGCATGCTTTAAGTGTGTTTGGTGGCTCAGAACCATCAAAAAACGTTGAAATATAGTTCAAATTCAATAAAAATCGACAAAAATACAGTTTCTAGCTAAAATTTGATGGTTTCGTTGCACTTTCCGAGCCCGTAGGGTATCTGATTGGCTTAAAAGTACAAGAAAACACTTCAAAAGTGACGTTTCTGAAGAATTTTAACAGTTTTCTTGTATCTACGAACGCCAGAATGCATAAAATTGACCTAAACGTCTCCTTTTCCTATTCTGATTCGATTCTGCATGCTTTAAGTGTGTTTGGTGGCTCAGAACCATCAAAAAACGTTGAAATATAGTTCAAATTCAATAAAAATCGACAAAAATACAGTTTCTAGCTAAAATTTGATGGTTTCGTTGCACTTTCCGAGCCCGTAGGGTATCTGATTGGCTTAAAAGTACAAGAAAACACTTCAAAAGTGACGTTTCTGAAGAATTTTAACAGTTTTCTTGTATCTACGAACGCCAGAATGCATAAAATTGACCTAAACGTCTCCTTTTCCTATTCTGAGTCGATTCTGCATGCTTTAAGTGTGTTTGGTGGCTCAGAACCATCAAAAAACGTTGAAATATAGTTCAAATTCAATAAAAATCGACAAAAATACAGTTTCTAGCTAAAATTTGATGGTTTCGTTGCACTTTCCGAGCCCGTAGGGTATCTGATTGGCTTAAAAGTACAAGAAAACACTTCAAAAGTGACGTTTCTGAAGAATTTTAACAGTTTTCTTGTATCTACGAACGCCAGAATGCATAAAATTGACCTAAACGTCTCCTTTTCCTATTCTGATTCGATTCTGCATGCTTTAAGTGTGTTTGGTGGCTCAGAACCATCAAAAAACGTTGAAATATAGTTCAAATTCAATAAAAATCGACAAAAATACAGTTTCTAGCTAAAATTTGATGGTTTCGTTGCACTTTCCGAGCCCGTAGGGTATCTGATTGGCTTAAAAGTACAAGAAAACACTTCAAAAGTGACGTTTCTGAAGAATTTTAACAGTTTTCTTGTATCTACGAACGCCAGAATGCATAAAATTGACCTAAACGTCTCCTTTTCCTATTCTGAGTCGATTCTGCATGCTTTAAGTGTGTTTGGTGGCTCAGAACCATCAAAAAACGTTGAAATATAGTTCAAATTCAATAAAAATCGACAAAAATACAGTTTCTAGCTAAAATTTGATGGTTTCGTTGCACTTTCCGAGCCCGTAGGGTATCTGATTGGCTTAAAAGTACAAGAAAACACTTCAAAAGTGACGTTTCTGAAGAATTTTAACAGTTTTCTTGTATCTACGAACGCCAGAATGCATAAAATTGACCTAAACGTCTCCTTTTCCTATTCTGAGTCGATTCTGCATGCTTTAAGTGTGTTTGGTGGCTCAGAACAATCAAAAAACGTTGAAATATAGTTCAAATTCAATAAAAATCGACAAAAATACAGTTTCTAGCTAAAATTTGATGGTTTCGTTGCACTTTCCGAGCCCGTAGGGTATCTGATTGGCTTAAAAGTACAAGAAAACACTTCAAAAGTGACGTTTCTGAAGAATTTTAACAGTTTTCTTGTATCTACGAACGCCAGAATGCATAAAATTGACCTAAACGTCTCCTTTTCCTATTCTGAGTCGATTCTGCATGCTTTAAGTGTGTTTGGTGGCTCAGAACAATCAAAAAACGTTGAAATATAGTTCAAATTCAATAAAAATCGACAAAAATACAGTTTCTAGCTAAAATTTGATGGTTTCGTTGCACTTTCCGAGCCCGTAGGGTATCTGATTGGCTTAAAAGTACAAGAAAACACTTCAAAAGTGACGTTTCTGAAGAATTTTAACAGTTTTCTTGTATCTACGAACGCCAGAATGCATAAAATTGACCTAAACGTCTCCTTTTCCTATTCTGAGTCGATTCTGCATGCTTTAAGTGTGTTTGGTGGCTCAGAACCATCAAAAAACGTTGAAATATAGTTCAAATTCAATAAAAATCGACAAAAATACAGTTTCTAGCTAAAATTTGATGGTTTCGTTGCACTTTCCGAGCCCGTAGGGTATCTGATTGGCTTAAAAGTACAAGAAAACACTTCAAAAGTGACGTTCCTGAAGAATTTTAACAGTTTTCTTGTATCTACGAACGCCAGAATGCATAAAATTGACCTAAACGTCTCCTTTTCCTATTCTGAGTCGATTCTGCATGCTTTAAGTGTGTTTGGTGGCTCAGAACCATCAAAAAACGTTGAAATATAGTTCAAATTCAATAAAAATCGACAAAAATACAGTTTCTAGCTAAAATTTGATGGTTTCGTTGCACTTTCCGAGCCCGTAGGGTATCTGATTGGCTTAAAAGTACAAGAAAACACTTCAAAAGTGACGTTTCTGAAGAATTTTAACAGTTTTCTTGTATCTACGAACGCCAGAATGCATAAAATTGACCTAAACGTCTCCTTTTCCTATTCTGAGTCGATTCTGCATGCTTTAAGTGTGTTTGGTGGCTCAGAACCATCAAAAAACGTTGAAATATAGTTCAAATTCAATAAAAATCGACAAAAATACAGTTTCTAGCTAAAATTTGATGGTTTCGTTGCACTTTCCGAGCCCGTAGGGTATCTGATTGGCTTAAAAGTACAAGAAAACACTTCAAAAGTCACGTTTCTGAAGAATTTTAACAGTTTTCTTGTATCTACGAACGCCAGAATGCATAAAATTGACCTAAACGTCTCCTTTTCCTATTCTGAGTCGATTCTGCATGCTTTAAGTGTGTTTGGTGGCTCAGAACCATCAAAAAACGTTGAAATATAGTTCAAATTCAATAAAAATCGACAAAAATACAGTTTCTAGCTAAAATTTGATGGTTTCGTTGCACTTTCCGAGCCCGTAGGGTATCTGATTGGCTTAAAAGTACAAGAAAACACTTCAAAAGTGACGTTTCTGAAGAATTTTAACAGTTTTCTTGTATCTACGAACGCCAGAATGCATAAAATTGACCTAAACGTCTCCTTTTCCTATTCTGA
The DNA here is from genome assembly GCF_036711695.1 of Zophobas morio. Classification (NCBI taxonomy): domain Eukaryota; kingdom Metazoa; phylum Arthropoda; class Insecta; order Coleoptera; family Tenebrionidae; genus Zophobas; species Zophobas morio. The sequence continues at coordinate 8,471 of NW_026973238.1, read as the reverse complement.
GTCGATTCTGCATGCTTTAAGTGTGTTTGGTGGCTCAGAACCATCAAAAAACGTTGAAATATAGTTCAAATTCAATAAAAATCGACAAAAATACAGTTTCTAGCTAAAATTTGATGGTTTCGTTGCACTTTCCGAGCCCGTAGGGTATCTGATTGGCTTAAAAGTACAAGAAAACACTTCAAAAGTGACGTTTCTGAAGAATTTTAACAGTTTTCTTGTATCTACGAACGCCAGAATGCATAAAATTGACCTAAACGTCTCCTTTTCCTATTCTGAGTCGATTCTGCATGCTTTAAGTGTGTTTGGTGGCTCAGAACCATCAAAAAACGTTGAAATATAGTTCAAATTCAATAAAAATCGACAAAAATACAGTTTCTAGCTAAAATTTGATGGTTTCGTTGCACTTTCCGAGCCCGTAGGGTATCTGATTGGCTTAAAAGTACAAGAAAACACTTCAAAAGTGACGTTTCTGAAGAATTTTAACAGTTTTCTTGTATCTACGAACGCCAGAATGCATAAAATTGACCTAAACGTCTCCTTTTCCTATTCTGAGTCGATTCTGCATGCTTTAAGTGTGTTTGGTGGCTCAGAACCATCAAAAAACGTTGAAATATAGTTCAAATTCAATAAAAATCGACAAAAATACAGTTTCTAGCTAAAATTTGATGGTTTCGTTGCACTTTCCGAGCCCGTAGGGTATCTGATTGGCTTAAAAGTACAAGAAAACACTTCAAAAGTGACGTTTCTGAAGAATTTTAACAGTTTTCTTGTATCTACGAACGCCAGAATGCATAAAATTGACCTAAACGTCTCCTTTTCCTATTCTGAGTCGATTCTGCATGCTTTAAGTGTGTTTGGTGGCTCAGAACCATCAAAAAACGTTGAAATATAGTTCAAATTCAATAAAAATCGACAAAAATACAGTTTCTAGCTAAAATTTGATGGTTTCGTTGCACTTTCCGAGCCCGTAGGGTATCTGATTGGCTTAAAAGTACAAGAAAACACTTCAAAAGTGACGTTTCTGAAGAATTTTAACAGTTTTCTTGTATCTACGAACGCCAGAATGCATAAAATTGACCTAAACGTCTCCTTTTCCTATTCTGAGTCGATTCTGCATGCTTTAAGTGTGTTTGGTGGCTCAGAACCATCAAAAAACGTTGAAATATAGTTCAAATTCAATAAAAATCGACAAAAATACAGTTTCTAGCTAAAATTTGATGGTTTCGTTGCACTTTCCGAGCCCGTAGGGTATCTGATTGGCTTAAAAGTACAAGAAAACACTTCAAAAGTGACGTTTCTGAAGAATTTTAACAGTTTTCTTGTATCTACGAACGCCAGAATGCATAAAATTGACCTAAACGTCTCCTTTTCCTATTCTGAGTCGATTCTGCATGCTTTAAGTGTGTTTGGTGGCTCAGAACCATCAAAAAACGTTGAAATATAGTTCAAATTCAATAAAAATCGACAAAAATACAGTTTCTAGCTAAAATTTGATGGTTTCGTTGCACTTTCCGAGCCCGTAGGGTATCTGATTGGCTTAAAAGTACAAGAAAACACTTCAAAAGTGACGTTTCTGAAGAATTTTAACAGTTTTCTTGTATCTACGAACGCCAGAATGCATAAAATTGACCTAAACGTCTCCTTTTCCTATTCTGAGTCGATTCTGCATGCTTTAAGTGTGTTTGGTGGCTCAGAACCATCAAAAAACGTTGAAATATAGTTCAAATTCAATAAAAATCGACAAAAATACAGTTTCTAGCTAAAATTTGATGGTTTCGTTGCACTTTCCGAGCCCGTAGGGTATCTGATTGGCTTAAAAGTACAAGAAAACACTTCAAAAGTGACGTTTCTGAAGAATTTTAACAGTTTTCTTGTATCTACGAACGCCAGAATGCATAAAATTGACCTAAACGTCTCCTTTTCCTATTCTGAGTCGATTCTGCATGCTTTAAGTGTGTTTGGTGGCTCAGAACCATCAAAAAACGTTGAAATATAGTTCAAATTCAATAAAAATCGACAAAAATACAGTTTCTAGCTAAAATTTGATGGTTTCGTTGCACTTTCCGAGCCCGTAGGGTATCTGATTGGCTTAAAAGTACAAGAAAACACTTCAAAAGTGACGTTTCTGAAGAATTTTAACAGTTTTCTTGTATCTACGAACGCCAGAATGCATAAAATTGACCTAAACGTCTCCTTTTCCTATTCTGAGTCGATTCTGCATGCTTTAAGTGTGTTTGGTGGCTCAGAACCATCAAAAAACGTTGAAATATAGTTCAAATTCAATAAAAATCGACAAAAATACAGTTTCTAGCTAAAATTTGATGGTTTCGTTGCACTTTCCGAGCCCGTAGGGTATCTGATTGGCTTAAAAGTACAAGAAAACACTTCAAAAGTGACGTTTCTGAAGAATTTTAACAGTTTTCTTGTATCTACGAACGCCAGAATGCATAAAATTGACCTAAACGTCTCCTTTTCCTATTCTGAGTCGATTCTGCATGCTTTAAGTGTGTTTGGTGGCTCAGAACCATCAAAAAACGTTGAAATATAGTTCAAATTCAATAAAAATCGACAAAAATACAGTTTCTAGCTAAAATTTGATGGTTTCGTTGCACTTTCCGAGCCCGTAGGGTATCTGATTGGCTTAAAAGTACAAGAAAACACTTCAAAAGTGACGTTTCTGAAGAATTTTAACAGTTTTCTTGTATCTACGAACGCCAGAATGCATAAAATTGACCTAAACGTCTCCTTTTCCTATTCTGAGTCGATTCTGCATGCTTTAAGTGTGTTTGGTGGCTCAGAACCATCAAAAAACGTTGAAATATAGTTCAAATTCAATAAAAATCGACAAAAATACAGTTTCTAGCTAAAATTTGATGGTTTCGTTGCACTTTCCGAGCCCGTAGGGTATCTGATTGGCTTAAAAGTACAAGAAAACACTTCAAAAGTGACGTTTCTGAAGAATTTTAACAGTTTTCTTGTATCTACGAACGCCAGAATGCATAAAATTGACCTAAACGTCTCCTTTTCCTATTCTGAGTCGATTCTGCATGCTTTAAGTGTGTTTGGTGGCTCAGAACCATCAAAAAACGTTGAAATATAGTTCAAATTCAATAAAAATCGACAAAAATACAGTTTCTAGCTAAAATTTGATGGTTTCGTTGCACTTTCCGAGCCCGTAGGGTATCTGATTGGCTTAAAAGTACAAGAAAACACTTCAAAAGTGACGTTTCTGAAGAATTTTAACAGTTTTCTTGTATCTACGAACGCCAGAATGCATAAAATTGACCTAAACGTCTCCTTTTCCTATTCTGAGTCGATTCTGCATGCTTTAAGTGTGTTTGGTGGCTCAGAACCATCAAAAAACGTTGAAATATAGTTCAAATTCAATAAAAATCGACAAAAATACAGTTTCTAGCTAAAATTTGATGGTTTCGTTGCACTTTCCGAGCCCGTAGGGTATCTGATTGGCTTAAAAGTACAAGAAAACACTTCAAAAGTGACGTTTCTGAAGAATTTTAACAGTTTTCTTGTATCTACGAACGCCAGAATGCATAAAATTGACCTAAACGTCTCCTTTTCCTATTCTGAGTCGATTCTGCATGCTTTAAGTGTGTTTGGTGGCTCAGAACCATCAAAAAACGTTGAAATATAGTTCAAATTCAATAAAAATCGACAAAAATACAGTTTCTAGCTAAAATTTGATGGTTTCGTTGCACTTTCCGAGCCCGTAGGGTATCTGATTGGCTTAAAAGTACAAGAAAACACTTCAAAAGTGACGTTTCTGAAGAATTTTAACAGTTTTCTTGTATCTACGAACGCCAGAATGCATAAAATTGACCTAAACGTCTCCTTTTCCTATTCTGAGTCGATTCTGCATGCTTTAAGTGTGTTTGGTGGCTCAGAACCATCAAAAAACGTTGAAATATAGTTCAAATTCAATAAAAATCGACAAAAATACAGTTTCTAGCTAAAATTTGATGGTTTCGTTTGCACTTTCCGAGCCCGTAGGGTATCTGATTGGCTTAAAAGTACAAGAAAACACTTCAAAAGTGACGTTTCTGAAGAATTTTAACAGTTTTCTTGTATCTACGAACGCCAGAATGCATAAAATTGACCTAAACGTCTCCTTTTCCTATTCTGAGTCGATTCTGCATGCTTTAAGTGTGTTTGGTGGCTCAGAACCATCAAAAAACGTTGAAATATAGTTCAAATTCAATAAAAATCGACAAAAATACAGTTTCTAGCTAAAATTTGATGGTTTCGTTGCACTTTCCGAGCCCGTAGGGTATCTGATTGGCTTAAAAGTACAAGAAAACACTTCAAAAGTGACGTTTCTGAAGAATTTTAACAGTTTTCTTGTATCTACGAACGCCAGAATGCATAAATTTGACCTAAACGTCTCCTTTTCCTATTCTGAGTCGATTCTGCATGCTTTAAGTGTGTTTGGTGGCTCAGAACCATCAAAAAACGTTGAAATATAGTTCAAATTCAATAAAATTCGACAAAAATACAGTTTCTAGCTAAAATTTGATGGTTTCGTTGCACTTTCCGAGCCCGTAGGGTATCTGATTGGCTTAAAAGTACAAGAAAACACTTCAAAAGTGACGTTTCTGAAGAATTTTAACAGTTTTCTTGTATCTACGAACGCCAGAATGCATAAAATTGACCTAAACGTCTCCTTTTCCTATTCTGAGTCGATTCTGCATGCTTTAAGTGTGTTTGGTGGCTCAGAACCATCAAAAAACGTTGAAATATAGTTCAAATTCAATAAAAATCGACAAAAATACAGTTTCTAGCTAAAATTTGATGGTTTCGTTGCACTTTCCGAGCCCGTAGGGTATCTGATTGGCTTAAAAGTACAAGAAAACACTTCAAAAGTGACGTTTCTGAAGAATTTTAACAGTTTTCTTGTATCTACGAACGCCAGAATGCATAAAATTGACCTAAACATCTCCTTTTCCTATTCTGAGTCGATTCTGCATGCTTTAAGTGTGTTTGGTGGCTCAGAACCATCAAAAAACGTTGAAATATAGTTCAAATTCAATTAAAAATCGACAAAAATACAGTTTCTAGCTAAAATTTGATGGTTTCGTTGCACTTTCCGAGCCCGTAGGGTATCTGATTGGCTTAAAAGTACAAGAAAACACTTCAAAAGTGACGTTTCTGAAGAATTTTAACAGTTTTCTTGTATCTACGAACGCCAGAATGCATAAAATTGACCTAAACGTCTCCTTTTCCTATTCTGAGTCGATTCTGCATGCTTTAAGTGTGTTTGGTGGCTCAGAACCATCAAAAAACGTTGAAATATAGTTCAAATTCAATAAAAATCGACAAAAATACAGTTTCTAGCTAAAATTTGATGGTTTCGTTGCACTTTCCGAGCCCGTAGGGTATCTGATTGGCTTAAAAGTACAAGAAAACACTTCAAAAGTGACGTTTCTGAAGAATTTTAACAGTTTTCTTGTATCTACGAACGCCAGAATGCATAAAATTGACCTAAACGTCTCCTTTTCCTATTCTGAGTCGATTCTGCATGCTTTAAGTGTGTTTGGTGGCTCAGAACCATCAAAAAACGTTGAAATATAGTTCAAATTCAATAAAAATCGACAAAAATACAGTTTCTAGCTAAAATTTGATGGTTTCGTTGCACTTTCCGAGCCCGTAGGGTATCTGATTGGCTTAAAAGTACAAGAAAACACTTCAAAAGTGACGTTTCTGAAGAATTTTAACAGTTTTCTTGTATCTACGAACGCCAGAATGCATAAAATTGACCTAAACGTCTCCTTTTCCTATTCTGAGTCGATTCTGCATGCTTTAAGTGTGTTTGGTGGCTCAGAACCATCAAAAAACGTTGAAATATAGTTCAAATTCAATAAAAATCGACAAAAATACAGTTTCTAGCTAAAATTTGATGGTTTCGTTGCACTTTCCGAGCCCGTAGGGTATCTGATTGGCTTAAAAGTACAAGAAAACACTTCAAAAGTGACGTTTCTGAAGAATTTTAACAGTTTTCTTGTATCTACGAACGCCAGAATGCATAAAATTGACCTAAACGTCTCCTTTTCCTATTCTGAGTCGATTCTGCATGCTTTAAGTGTGTTTGGTGGCTCAGAACCATCAAAAAACGTTGAAATATAGTTCAAATTCAATAAAAATCGACAAAAATACAGTTTCTAGCTAAAATTTGATGGTTTCGTTGCACTTTCCGAGCCCGTAGGGTATCTGATTGGCTTAAAAGTACAAGAAAACACTTCAAAAGTGACGTTTCTGAAGAATTTTAACAGTTTTCTTGTATCTACGAACGCCAGAATGCATAAAATTGACCTAAACGTCTCCTTCTCCTATTCTGAGTCGATTCTGCATGCTTTAAGTGTGTTTGGTGGCTCAGAACCATCAAAAAACGTTGAAATATAGTTCAAATTCAATAAAAATCGACAAAAATACAGTTTCTAGCTAAAATTTGATGGTTTCGTTGCACTTTCCGAGCCCGTAGGGTATCTGATTGGCTTAAAAGTACAAGAAAACAATTCAAAAGTGACGTTTCTGAAGAATTTTAACAGTTTTCTTGTATCTACGAACGCCAGAATGCATAAAATTGACCTAAACGTCTCCTTTTCCTATTCTGAGTCGATTCTGCATGCTTTAAGTGTGTTTGGTGGCTCAGAACCATCAAAAAACGTTGAAATATAGTTCAAATTCAATAAAAATCGACAAAAATACAGTTTCTAGCTAAAATTTGATGGTTTCGTTGCACTTTCCGAGCCCGTAGGGTATCTGATTGGCTTAAAAGTACAAGAAAACACTTCAAAAGTGACGTTTCTGAAGAATTTTAACAGTTTTCTTGTATCTACGAACGCCAGAATGCATAAAATTGACCTAAACGTCTCCTTTTCCTATTCTGAGTCGATTCTGCATGCTTTAAGTGTGTTTGGTGGCTCAGAACCATCAAAAAACCTTGAAATATAGTTCAAATTCAATAAAAATCGACAAAAATACAGTTTCTAGCTAAAATTTGATGGTTTCGTTGCACTTTCCGAGCCCGTAGGGTATCTGATTGGCTTAAAAGTACAAGAAAACACTTCAAAAGTGACGTTTCTGAAGAATTTTAACAGTTTTCTTGTATCTACGAACGCCAGAATGCATAAAATTGACCTAAACGTCTCCTTTTCCTATTCTGAGTCGATTCTGCATGCTTTAAGTGTGTTTGGTGGCTCAGAACCATCAAAAAACGTTGAAATATAGTTCAAATTCAATAAAAATCGACAAAAATACAGTTTCTAGCTAAAATTTGATGGTTTCGTTGCACTTTCCGAGCCCGTAGGGTATCTGATTGGCTTAAAAGTACAAGAAAACACTTCAAAAGTGACGTTTCTGAAGAATTTTAACAGTTTTCTTGTATCTACGAACGCCAGAATGCATAAATTTGACCTAAACGTCTCCTTTTCCTATTCTGAGTCGATTCTGCATGCTTTAAGTGTGTTTGGTGGCTCAGAACCATCAAAAAACGTTGAAATATAGTTCAAATTCAATAAAATTCGACAAAAATACAGTTTCTAGCTAAAATTTGATGGTTTCGTTGCACTTTCCGAGCCCGTAGGGTATCTGATTGGCTTAAAAGTACAAGAAAACACTTCAAAAGTGACGTTTCTGAAGAATTTTAACAGTTTTCTTGTATCTACGAACGCCAGAATGCATAAAATTGACCTAAACGTCTCCTTTTCCTATTCTGAGTCGATTCTGCATGCTTTAAGTGTGTTTGGTGGCTCAGAACCATCAAAAAACGTTGAAATATAGTTCAAATTCAATAAAAATCGACAAAAATACAGTTTCTAGCTAAAATTTGATGGTTTCGTTGCACTTTCCGAGCCCGTAGGGTATCTGATTGGCTTAAAAGTACAAGAAAACACTTCAAAAGTGACGTTTCTGAAGAATTTTAACAGTTTTCTTGTATCTACGAACGCCAGAATGCATAAAATTGACCTAAACATCTCCTTTTCCTATTCTGAGTCGATTCTGCATGCTTTAAGTGTGTTTGGTGGCTCAGAACCATCAAAAAACGTTGAAATATAGTTCAAATTCAATTAAAATCGACAAAAATACAGTTTCTAGCTAAAATTTGATGGTTTCGTTGCACTTTCCGAGCCCGTAGGGTATCTGATTGGCTTAAAAGTACAAGAAAACACTTCAAAAGTGACGTTTCTGAAGAATTTTAACAGTTTTCTTGTATCTACGAACGCCAGAAAGCATAAAATTGACCTAAACGTCTCCTTTTCCTATTCTGAGTCGATTCTGCATGCTTTAAGTGTGTTTGGTGGCTCAGAACCATCAAAAAACGTTGAAATATAGTTCAAATTCAATAAAAATCGACAAAAATACAGTTTCTAGCTAAAATTTGATGGTTTCGTTGCACTTTCCGAGCCCGTAGGGTATCTGATTGGCTTAAAAGTACAAGAAAACACTTCAAAAGTGAC
>NW_026973237.1:0-38638 GCF_036711695.1 Zophobas morio | reverse complement strand
CAATTTCAATCGTAAGAAATGTACAGGTACTGAACAAAGATAAAAATTAAAATACATTAACTCGTTTTACTTCCTTAAATTTTTACTTTGAAAAAATTAATATAACTTTTAGATATATAATAATATAACAAGTATAATATATTATCTAACATATAAAAACTTACACATTTGAAAGACAAAGTACTTAATTATTTTTCTACTTAAAATCTACTTTCAATAAATTAAGAAATACATACAATAAGTATTTCATTTAAAGAGTTTTTAATTCCACAAAGTAGGTAAGTATCATTATCATTAAATCAATGTATTGAAAATATGTAAAATGTTATTAAATGCAATGTATTAACTGATAAATAATACAAATTATTCAAAATTAAAGGTAGTATTCATAGATATTCACGGTTGATTGCATTACAGTGAAAATCTAGAAATCTTTAATAATTTAAAGAACAAAAGTATTAATTTTCTTCTTCTTCATCGTCATCATCTTCGGTGCCCTGAATCGTTGTTTCCAGACCTTCCAGTTATAATCATGACAGAATTTTACACACTTTAAAGATATAAATAAATTGAGATATACAATGAATATGTTGAAAATATGTAAAATGTTTAAATACAATGTATTAATTGATAAATAATACAAATTTTTCAAAATTCAAGGTAGTATTCATAGATATTCATGGTTCATTGCATTACAGTACGTATGGATGAGCGCTGCGCGCTCACTGCCCTCTATTTCAAAAACGATTGAGCGCATGAAAAAATGTTTCAAATAAAATTTGTCCCAAATTTTGTGCTCTACAATTATGATAATAAATGTTAACATCACTGGAGCAATAGAAACCGAGATAATCGCAAAAAACTGTTTTTCTTCATCTTTGACCTTGAATAACTTACGACGCAGACACGAGATTTTATGAGACTTTTGACACAACTTTTAAAACACCAAAATTAAGGTATATACAAAAATTCAGCTTATTATCTCTCATTCCGAGATTGATCCCTTTTTTATCCTAAAATGACTGGACTAATAGGAAAAGGAGACGTTTAGGTCAATTTTATGCATTCTGGCGTTCGTAGATACAAGAAAACTGTTAAAATTCTTCAGAAACGTCACTTTTGAAGTGTTTTCTTGTACTTTTAAGCCAATCAGATACCCTACGGGCTCGGAAAGTGCAACGAAACCATCAAATTTTAGCTAGAAACTGTATTTTTGTCGATTTTTATTGAATTTGAACTATATTTCAACGTTTTTTGATGGTTCTGAGCCACCAAACACACTTAAAGCATGCAGAATCGACTCAGAATAGGAAAAGGAGACGTTTAGGTCAATTTTATGCATTCTGGCGTTCGTAGATACAAGAAAACTGTTAAAATTCTTCAGAAACGTCACTTTTGAAGTGTTTTCTTGTACTTTTAAGCCAATCAGATACCCTACGGGCTCGGAAAGTGCAACAAAACCATCAAATTTTAGCTAGAAACTGTATTTTTGTCGATTTTTATTGAATTTGAACTATATTTCAACGTTTTTTGATGGTTCTGAGCCACCAAACACACTTAAAGCATGCAGAATCGACTCAGAATAGGAAAAGGAGACGTTTAGGTCAATTTTATGCATTCTGGCGTTCGTAGATACAAGAAAACTGTTAAAATTCTTCAGAAACGTCACTTTTGAAGTGTTTTCTTGTACTTTTAAGCCAATCAGATACCCTACGGGCTCGGAAAGTGCAACGAAACCATCAAATTTTAGCTAGAAACTGTATTTTTGTCGATTTTTATTGAATTTGAACTATATTTCAACGTTTTTTGATGGTTCTGAGCCACCAAACACATTTAAAGCATGCAGAATCGACTCAGAATAGGAAAAGGAGACGTTTAGGTCAACTTTATGCATTCTGGCGTTCGTAGATACAAGAAAACTGTTAAAATTCTTCAGAAACGTCACTTTTGAAGTGTTTTCTTGTACTTTTAAGCCAATCAGATACCCTACGGGCTCGGAAAGTGCAACGAAACCATCAAATTTTAGCTAGAAACTGTATTTTTGTCGATTTTTATTGAATTTGAACTATATTTCAACGTTTTTTGATGGTTCTGAGCCACCAAACACACTTAAAGCATGCAGAATCGACTCAGAATAGGAAAAGGAGACGTTTAGGTCAATTTTATGCATTCTGGCGTTCGTAGATACAAGAAAACTGTTAAAATTCTTCAGAAACGTCACTTTTGAAGTGTTTTCTTGTACTTTTAAGCCAATCAGAAACCCTACGGGCTCGGAAAGTGCAACGAAACCATCAAATTTTAGCTAGAAACTGTATTTTTGTCGATTTTTATTGAATTTGAACTATATTTCAACGTTTTTTGATGGTTCTGAGCCACCAAACACACTTAAAGCATGCAGAATCGACTCAGAATAGGAAAAGGAGACGTTTAGGTCAATTTTATGCATTCTGGCGTTTGTAGATACAAGAAAACTGTTAAAATTCTTCAGAAACGTCACTTTTGAAGTGTTTTCTTGTTCTTTTAAGCCAATCAGATACCCTACGGGCTCGGAAAATGCAACGAAACCATCAAATTTTAGCTAGAAACTGTATTTTTGTCGATTTTTATTGAATTTGAACTATATTTCAACGTTTTTTGATGGTTCTGAGCCACCAAACACACTTAAAGCATGCAGAATCGACTCAGAATAGGAAAAGGAGACGTTTAGGTCAATTTTATGCATTCTGGCGTTCGTAGATACAAGAAAACTGTTAAAATTCTTCAGAAACGTCACTTTTGAAGTGTTTTCTTGTACTTTTAAGCCAATCAGAAACCCTACGGGCTCGGAAAGTGCAACGAAACCATCAAATTTTAGCTAGAAACTGTATTTTTGTCGATTTTTATTGAATTTGAACTATATTTCAACGTTTTTTGATGGTTCTGAGCCACCAAACACACTTAAAGCATGCAGAATCGACTCAGAATAGGAAAAGGAGACGTTTAGGTCAATTTATGCATTCTGGCGTTCGTAGATACAAGAAAACTGTTAAAATTCTTCAGAAACGTCACTTTTGAAGTGTTTTCTTGTTCTTTTAAGCCAATCAGATACCCTACGGGCTCGGAAAATGCAACGAAACCATCAAATTTTAGCTAGAAACTGTATTTTTGTCGATTTTTATTGAATTTGAACTATATTTCAACGTTTTTTGATGGTTCTGAGCCACCAAACACACTTAAAGCATGCAGAATCGACTCAGAATAGGAAAAGGAGACGTTTAGGTCAATTTTATGCATTCTGGCGTTCGTAGATACAAGAAAACTGTTAAAATTCTTCAGAAACGTCACTTTTGAAGTGTTTTCTTGTACTTTTAAGCCAATCAGATACCCTACGGGCTCGGAAAGTGCAACGAAACCATCAAATTCTAGCTAGAAACTGTATTTTTGTCGATTTTTATTGAATTTGAACTATATTTCAACGTTTTTTGATGGTTCTGAGCCACCAAACATACTTAAAGCATGCAGAATCGACTCAGAATAGGAAAAGGAGACGTTTAGGTCAATTTTATGCATTCTGGCGTTCGTAGATACAAGAAAACTGTTAAAATTCTTCAGAAACGTCACTTTTGAAGTGTTTTCTTGTACTTTTAAGCCAATCAGATACCCTACGGGCTCGGAAAGTGCAACGAAACCATCAAATTTTAGCTAGAAACTGTATTTTTGTCGATTTTTATTGAATTTGAACTATATTTCAACGTTTTTTGATGGTTCTGAGCCACCAAACACACTTAAAGCATGCAGAATCGACTCAGAATAGGAAAAGGAGACGTTTAGGTCAATTTTATGCATTCTGGCGTTCGTAGATACAAGAAAACTGTTAAAATTCTTCAGAAACGTCACTTTTGAAGTGTTTCCTTGTACTTTTAAGCCAATCAGATACCCTACGGGCTCGGAAAGTGCAACGAAACCATCAAATTTTAGCTAGAAACTGTATTTTTGTCGATTTTTATTGAATTTGAACTATATTTCAACGTTTTTTGATGGTTCTGAGCCACCAAACACACTTAAAGCATGCAGAATCGACTCAGAATAGGAAAAGGAGACGTTTAGGTCAATTTTATGCATTCTGGCGTTCGTAGATACAAGAAAACTGTTAAAATTCTTCAGAAACGTCACTTTTGAAGTGTTTTCTTGTACTTTTAAGCCAATCAGATACCCTACGGGCTCGGAAAGTGCAACGAAACCATCAAATTTTAGCTAGAAACTGTATTTTTGTCGATTTTTATTGAATTTGAACTATATTTCAACGTTTTTTGATGGTTCTGAGCCACCAAACACACTTAAAGCATGCAGAATCGACTCAGAATAGGAAAAGGAGACGTTTAGGTCAATTTTATGCATTCTGGCGTTCGTAGATACAAGAAAACTGTTAAAATTCTTCAGAAACGTCACTTTTGAAGTGTTTTCTTGTACTTTTAAGCCAATCAGATACCCTACGGGCTCGGAAAGTGCAACGAAACCATCAAATTTTAGCTAGAAACTGTATTTTTGTCGATTTTTATTGAATTTGAACTATATTTCAACGTTTTTTGATGGTTCTGAGCCACCAAACACACTTAAAGCATGCAGAATCGACTCAGAATAGGAAAAGGAGACGTTTAGGTCAATTTTATGCATTCTGGCGTTCGTAGATACAAGAAAACTGTTAAAATTCTTCAGAAACGTCACTTTTGAAGTGTTTTCTTGTACTTTTAAGCCAATCAGATACCCTACGGGCTCGGAAAGTGCAACGAAACCATCAAATTTTAGCTAGAAACTGTATTTTTGTCGATTTTTATTGAATTTGAACTATATTTCAACGTTTTTTGATGGTTCTGAGCCACCAAACACACTTAAAGCATGCAGAATCGACTCAGAATAGGAAAAGGAGACGTTTAGGTCAATTTTATGCATTCTGGCGTTCGTAGATACAAGAAAACTGTTAAAATTCTTCAGAAACGTCACTTTTGAAGTGTTTTCTTGTACTTTTAAGCCAATCAGATACCCTACGGGCTCGGAAAGTGCAACGAAACCATCAAATTTTAGCTAGAAACTGTATTTTTGTCGATTTTTATTGAATTTGAACTATATTTCAACGTTTTTTGATGGTTCTGAGCCACCAAACACACTTAAAGCATGCAGAATCGACTCAGAATAGGAAAAGGAGACGTTTAGGTCAATTTTATGCATTCTGGCGTTCGTAGATACAAGAAAACTGTTAAAATTCTTCAGAAACGTCACTTTTGAAGTGTCTTCTTGTACTTTTAAGCCAATCAGATACCCTACGGGCTCGGAAAGTGCAACGAAACCATCAAATTTTAGCTAGAAACTGTATTTTTGTCGATTTTTATTGAATTTGAACTATATTTCAACGTTTTTTGATGGTTCTGAGCCACCAAACACACTTAAAGCATGCAGAATCGACTCAGAATAAGAAAAGGAGACGTTTAGGTCAATTTTATGCATTCTGGCGTTCGTAGATACAAGAAAACTGTTAAAATTCTTCAGAAACGTCACTTTTGAAGTGTTTTCTTGTACTTTTAAGCCAATCAGATACCCTACGGGCTCGGAAAGTGCAACGAAACCATCAAATTTTAGCTAGAAACTGTATTTTTGTCGATTTTTATTGAATTTGAACTATATTTCAACGTTTTTTGATGGTTCTGAGCCACCAAACACACTTAAAGCATGCAGAATCGACTCAGAATAGGAAAAGGAGACGTTTAGGTCAACTTTATGCATTCTGGCGTTCGTAGATACAAGAAAACTGTTAAAATTCTTCAGAAACGTCACTTTTGAAGTGTTTTCTTGTACTTTTAAGCCAATCAGATACCCTACGGGCTCGGAAAGTGCAACGAAACCATCAAATTTTAGCTAGAAACTGTATTTTTGTCGATTTTTATTGAATTTGAACTATATTTCAACGTTTTTTGATGGTTCTGAGCCACCAAACACACTTAAAGCATGCAGAATCGACTCAGAATAGGAAAAGGAGACGTTTAGGTCAATTTTATGCATTCTGGCGTTCGTAGATACAAGAAAACTGTTAAAATTCTTCAGAAACGTCACTTTTGAAGTGTTTTCTTGTACTTTTAAGCCAATCAGATACCCCACGGGCTCGGAAAGTGCAACGAAACCATCAAATTTTAGCTAGAAACTGTATTTTTGTCGATTTTTATTGAATTTGAACTATATTTCAACGTTTTTTGATGGTTCTGAGCCACCAAACACACTTAAAGCATGCAGAATCGACTCAGAATAGGAAAAGGAGACGTTTAGGTCAATTTTATGCATTCTGGCGTTCGTAGATACAAGAAAACTGTTAAAATTCTTCAGAAACGTCACTTTTGAAGTGTCTTCTTGTACTTTTAAGCCAATCAGATACCCTACGGGCTCGGAAAGTGCAACGAAACCATCAAATTTTAGCTAGAAACTGTATTTTTGTCGATTTTTATTGAATTTGAACTATATTTCAACGTTTTTTGATGGTTCTGAGCCACCAAACACACTTAAAGCATGCAGAATCGACTCAGAATAGGAAAAGGAGACGTTTAGGTCAATTTTATGCATTCTGGCGTTCGTAGATACAAGAAAACTGTTAAAATTCTTCAGAAACGTCACTTTTGAAGTGTTTTCTTGTACTTTTAAGCCAATCAGATACCCTACGGGCTCGGAAAGTGCAACGAAACCATCAAATTTTAGCTAGAAACTGTATTTTTGTCGATTTTTATTGAATTTGAACTATATTTCAACGTTTTTTGATGGTTCTGAGCCACCAAACACACTTAAAGCATGCAGAATCGACTCAGAATAGGAAAAGGAGACGTTTAGGTCAATTTTATGCATTCTGGCGTTCGTAGATTCAAGAAAACTGTTAAAATTCTTCAGAAACGTCACTTTTGAAGTGTTTTCTTGTACTTTTAAACCAATCAGATACCCTACGGGTTCGGAAATTGCAACGAAACCATCAAATTTTAGCTAGAAACTGTATTTTTGTCGATTTATATTGAATTTGAACTATATTTCAACGTTTTTTGATGGTTCTGAGCCACCAAACACACTTAAAGCATGCAGAATCGACTCAGAATAGGAAAAGGAGACGTTTAGGTCAATTTTATGCATTCTGGCGTTCGTAGATACAAGAAAACTGTTAAAATTCTTCAGAAACGTCACTTTTGAAGTGTTTTCTTGTACTTTTAAGCCAATCAGATACCCTACGGGCTCGGAAAGTGCAACGAAACCATCAAATTTTAGCTAGAAACTGTATTTTTGTCGATTTTTATTGAATTTGAACTATATTTCAACGTTTTTTGATGGTTCTGAGCCACCAAACACACTTAAAGCATGCAGAATCGACTCAGAATAGGAAAAGGAGACGTTTAGGTCAATTTTATGCATTCTGGCGTTCGTAGATACAAGAAAACTGTTAAAATTCTTCAGAAACGTCACTTTTGAACTGTTTTCTTGTACTTTTAAGCCAATCAGATACCCTACGGGCTCGGAAAGTGCAACGAAACCATCAAATTTTAGCTAGAAACTGAATTTTTGTCGATTTTTATTGAATTTGAACTATATTTCAACGTTTTTTGATGGTTCTGATCCACCAAACACACTTAAAGCATGCAGAATCGACTCAGAATAGGAAAAGGAGACGTTTAGGTCAAATTTATGCATTCTGGCGTTCGTAGATACAAGAAAACTGTTAAAATTCTTCAGAAACGTCACTTTTGAAGTGTTTTCTTGTACTTTTAAGCCAATCAGATACCCTACGGGCTCGGAAAGAGCAACGAAACCATCAAATTTTAGCTAGAAACTGTATTTTTGTCGATTTTTATTGAATTTGAACTATATTTCAACGTTTTTTGATGGTTCTGAGCCACCAAACACACTTAAAGCATGCAGAATCGACTCAGAATAGGAAAAGGAGACGTTTAGGTCAATTTTATACATTCTGGCGTTCGTAGATACAAGAAAACTGTTAAAATTCTTCAGAAACGTCACTTTTGAAGTGTTTTCTTGTACTTTTAAGCCAATCAGATACCCTACGGGCTCGGAAAGTGCAACGAAACCATCAAATTTTAGCTAGAAACTGTATTTTTGTCGATTTTTATTGAATTTGAACTATATTTCAACGTTTTTTGATGGTTCTGAGCCACCAAACACACTTAAAGCATGCAGAATCGACTCAGAATAGGAAAAGGAGACGTTTAGGTCAATTTTATGCATTCTGGCGTTCGTAGATACAAGAAAACTGTTAAAATTTTTCAGAAACGTCACTTTTGAAGTGTTTTCTTGTACTTTTAAGCCAATCAGATACCCTACGGGCTCGGAAAGTGCAAGGAAACCATCAAATTTTAGCTAGAAACTGTATTTTTGTCGATTTTTATTGAATTTGAACTATATTTCAACGTTTTTTGATGGTTCTGAGCCACCAAACACACTTAAAGCATGCAGAATCGACTCAGAATAGGAAAAGGAGACGTTTAGGTCAATTTTATGCATTCTGGCGTTCGTAGATACAAGAAAACTGTTAAAATTCTTCAGAAACGTCACTTTTGAACTGTTTTCTTGTACTTTTAAGCCAATCAGATACCCTACGGGCTCGGAAAGGGCAACGAAACCATCAAATTTTAGCTAGAAACTGCATTTTTGTCGATTTTTATTGAATTTGAACTATATTTCAACGTTTTTTGATGGTTCTGAGCCACCAAACACACTTAAAGCATGCAGAATCGACTCAGAATAGGAAAAGGAGACGTTTAGGTCAATTTTATGCATTCTGGCGTTCGTAGATACAAGAAAACTGTTAAAATTCTTCAGAAACGTCACTTTTGAAGTGTTTTCTTGTACTCTTAAGCCAATCAGATACCCTACGGGCTCGGAAAGTGCAACGAAACCATCAAATTTTAGCTAGAAACTGTATTTTTGTCGATTTTTATTGAATTTGAACTATATTTCAACGTTTTTTGATGGTTCTGAGCCACCAAACACACTTAAAGCATGCAGAATCGACTCAGAATAGGAAAAGGAGACGTTTAGGTCAATTTTATGCATTCTGGCGTTCGTAGATACAAGAAAACTGTTAAAATTCTTCAGAAACGTCACTTTTGAAGTGTCTTCTTGTACTTTTAAGCCAATCAGATACCCTACGGGCTCGGAAAGTGCAACGAAACCATCAAATTTTAGCTAGAAACTGTATTTTTGTCGATTTTTATTGAATTTGAACTATATTTCAACGTTTTTTGATGGTTCTGAGCCACCAAACACACTTAAAGCATGCAGAATCGACTCAGAATAGGAAAAGGAGACGTTTAGGTCAATTTTATGCATTCTGGCGTTCGTAGATACAAGAAAACTGTTAAAATTCTTCAGAAACGTCACTTTTGAAGTGTTTTCTTGTACTTTTAAGCCAATCAGATACCCAACGGGCTCGGAAAGTGCAACGAAACCATCAAATTTTAGCTAGAAACTGTATTTTTGTCGATTTTTATTGAATTTGAACTATATTTCAACGTTTTTTGATGGTTCTGAGCCACCAAACACACTTAAAGCATGCAGAATCGACTCAGAATAGGAAAAGGAGACGTTTAGGTCAATTTTATGCATTCTGGCGTTCGTAGATACAAGAAAACTGTTAAAATTCTTCAGAAACGTCACTTTTGAAGTGTTTTCTTGTACTTTTAAGCCAATCAGATACCCTACGGGCTCGGAAAGTGCAACGAAACCATCAAATTTTAGCTAGAAACTGTATTTTTGTCGATTTTTATTGAATTTGAACTATATTTCAACGTTTTTTGATGGTTCTGAGCCACCAAACACACTTAAAGCATGCAGAATCGACTCAGAATAGGAAAAGGAGACGTTTAGGTCAATTTTATGCATTCTGGCGTTCGTAGATACAAGAAAACTGTTAAAATTCTTCAGAAACGTCACTTTTGAAGTGTTTTCTTGTACTTTTAAGCCAATCAGATACCCAACGGGCTCGGAAAGTGCAACGAAACCATCAAATTTTAGCTAGAAACTGTATTTTTGTCGATTTTATTGAATTTGAACTATATTTCAACGTTTTTTGATGGTTCTGAGCCAGCAAACACACTTAAAGCATGCAGAATCGACTCAGAATAGGAAAAGGAGACGTTTAGGTCAATTTTATGCATTCTGGCGTTCGTAGATACAAGAAAACTGTTAAAATTCTTCAGAAACGTCACTTTTGAAGTGTCTTCTTGTACTTTTAAGCCAATCAGATACCCTACGGGCTCGGAAAGTGCAACGAAACCATCAAATTTTAGCTAGAAACTGTATTTTTGTCGATTTTTATTGAATTTGAACTATATTTCAACGTTTTTTGATGGTTCTGAGCCACCAAACACACTTAAAGCATGCAGAATCGACTCAGAATAGGAAAAGGAGACGTTTAGGTCAATTTTATGCATTCTGGCGTTCGTAGATACAAGAAAACTGTTAAAATTCTTCAGAAACGTCACTTTTGAAGTGTTTTCTTGTACTTTTAAGCCAATCAGATACCCTACGGACTCGGAAAGTGCAACGAAACCATCAAATTTTAGCTAGAAACTGTATTTTTGTCGATTTTTATTGAATTTGAACTATATTTCAACGTTTTTTGATGGTTCTGAGCCACCAAACACACTTAAAGCATGCAGAATCGACTCAGAATAGGAAAAGGAGACGTTTAGGTCAATTTTATGCATTCTGGCGTTCGTAGATACAAGAAAACTGTTAAAATTTTTCAGAAACGTCACTTTTGAAGTGTTTTCTTGTACTTTTAAGCCAATCAGATACCCTACGGGCTCGGAAAGTGCAACGAAACCATCAAATTTTAGCTAGAAACTGTATTTTTGTCGATTTTTATTGAATTTGAACTATATTTCAACGTTTTTTGATGGTTCTGAGCCACCAAACACACTTAAAGCATGCAGAATCGACTCAGAATAGGAAAAGGAGACGTTTAGGTCAATTTTATGCATTCTGGCGTTCGTAGATACAAGAAAACTGTTAAAATTCTTCAGAAACGTCACTTTAGAACTGTTTTCTTGTACTTTTAAGCCAATCAGATACCCTACGGGCTCGGAAAGTGCAACGAAACCATCAAATTTTAGCTAGAATCTGCATTTTTGTCGATTTTTATTGAATTTGAACTATATTTCAACGTTTTTTGATGGTTCTGAGCCACCAAACACACTTAAAGCATGCAGAATCGACTCAGAATAGGAAAAGGAGACGTTTAGGTCAATTTTATGCATTCTGGCGTTCGTAGATACAAGAAAACTGTTAAAATTCTTCAGAAACGTCACTTTTGAAGTGTTTTCTTGTACTCTTAAGCCAATCAGATACCCTACGGGCTCGGAAAGTGCAACGAAACCATCAAATTTTAGCTAGAAACTGTATTTTTGTCGATTTTTATTGAATTTGAACTATATTTCAACGTTTTTTGATGGTTCTGAGCCACCAAACACACTTAAAGCATGCAGAATCGACTCAGAATAGGAAAAGGAGACGTTTAGGTCAATTTTATGCATTCTGGCGTTCGTAGATACAAGAAAACTGTTAAAATTCTTCAGAAACGTCACTTTTGAAGTGTCTTCTTGTACTTTTAAGCCAATCAGATACCCTACGGGCTCGGAAAGTGCAACGAAACGATCAAATTTTAGCTAGAAACTGTATTTTTGTCGATTTTTATTGAATTTGAACTATATTTCAACGTTTTTTGATGGTTCTGAGCCACCAAACACACTTAAAGCATGCAGAATCGACTCAGAATAGGAAAAGGAGACGTTTAGGTCAATTTTATGCATTCTGGCGTTCGTAGATACAAGAAAACTGTTAAAATTCTTCAGAAACGTCACTTTTGAAGTGTTTTCTTGTACTTTTAAGCCAATCAGATACCCTACGGGCTCGGAAAGCGCAACGAAACCATCAAATTTTAGCTAGAAACTGTATTTTTGTCGATTTTTATTGAATTTGAACTATATTTCAACGTTTTTTGATGGTTCTGAGCCACCAAACACACTTAAAGCATGCAGAATCGACTCAGAATAGGAAAAGGAGACGTTTAGGTCAATTTTATGCATTCTGGCGTTCGTAGATACAAGAAAACTGTTAAAATTCTTCAGAAACGTCACTTTTGAAGTGTTTTCTTGTACTTTTAAGCCAATCAGATACCCAACGGGCTCGGAAAGTGCAACGAAACCATCAAATTTTAGCTAGAAACTGTATTTTTGTCGATTTTTATTGAATTTGAACTATATTTCAACGTTTTTTGATGGTTCTGAGCCACCAAACACACTTAAAGCATGCAGAATCGACTCAGAATAGGAAAAGGAGACGTTTAGGTCAATTTTATGCATTCTGGCGTTCGTAGATACAAGAAAACTGTTAAAATTCTTCAGAAACGTCACTTTTGAAGTGTTTTCTTGTACTTTTAAGCCAATCAGATACCCTACGGGCTCGGAAAGTGCAACGAAACCATCAAATTTTAGCTAGAAACTGTATTTTTGTCGATTTTTATTGAATTTGAACTATATTTCAACGTTTTTTGATGGTTCTGAGCCACCAAACACACTTAAAGCATGCAGAATCGACTCAGAATAGGAAAAGGAGACGTTTAGGTCAATTTTATGCATTCTGGCGTTCGTAGATACAAGAAAACTGTTAAAATTCTTCAGAAACGTCACTTTTGAAGTGTTTTCTTGTACTTTTAAGCCAATCAGATACCCAACGGGCTCGGAAAGTGCAACGAAACCATCAAATTTTAGCTAGAAACTGTATTTTTGTCGATTTTATTGAATTTGAACTATATTTCAACGTTTTTTGATGGTTCTGAGCCAGCAAACACACTTAAAGCATGCAGAATCGACTCAGAATAGGAAAAGGAGACGTTTAGGTCAATTTTATGCATTCTGGCGTTCGTAGATACAAGAAAACTGTTAAAATTCTTCAGAAACGTCACTTTTGAAGTGTCTTCTTGTACTTTTAAGCCAATCAGATACCCTACGGGCTCGGAAAGTGCAACGAAACCATCAAATTTTAGCTAGAAACTGTATTTTTGTCGATTTTTATTGAATTTGAACTATATTTCAACGTTTTTTGATGGTTCTGAGCCACCAAACACACTTAAAGCATGCAGAATCGACTCAGAATAGGAAAAGGAGACGTTTAGGTCAATTTTATGCATTCTGGCGTTCGTAGATACAAGAAAACTGTTAAAATTCTTCAGAAACGTCACTTTTGAAGTGTTTTCTTGTACTTTTAAGCCAATCAGATACCCTACGGTCTCGGAAAGTGCAACGAAACCATCAAATTTTAGCTAGAAACTGTATTTTTGTCGATTTTTATTGAATTTGAACTATATTTCAACGTTTTTTGATGGTTCTGAGCCACCAAACACACTTAAAGCATGCAGAATCGACTCAGAATAGGAAAAGGAGACGTTTAGGTCAATTTTATGCATTCTGGCGTTCGTAGATACAAGAAAACTGTTAAAATTCTTCAGAAACGTCACTTTTGAAGTGTTTTCTTGTACTTTTAAGCCAATCAGATACCCTACGGGCTCGGAAAGTGCAACGAAACCATCAAATTTTAGCTAGAAACTGTATTTTTGTCGATTTTTATTGAATTTGAACTATATTTCAACGTTTTTTGATGGTTCTGAGCCACCAAACACACTTAAAGCATGCAGAATCGACTCCGAATAGGAAAAGGAGACGTTTAGGTCAATTTTATGCATTCTGGCGTTCGTAGATACAAGAAAACTGTTAAAATTCTTCAGAAACGTCACTTTTGAAGTGTTTTCTTGTACTTTTAAGCCAATCAGATACCCTACGGGCTCGGAAAGTGCAACGAAACCATCAAATTTTAGCTAGAAACTGTATTTTTGTCGATTTTTATTGAATTTGAACTATATTTCAACGTTTTTTGATGGTTCTGAGCCACCAAACACACTTAAAGCATGCAGAATCGACTCAGAATAGGAAAAGGAGACGTTTAGGTCAATTTTATGCATTCTGGCGTTCGTAGATACAAGAAAACTGTTAAAATTCTTCAGAAACGTCACTTTTGAAGTGTTTTCTTGTACTTTTAAGCCAATCAGATACCCTATGGGCTCGGAAAGTGCAACGAAACCATCAAATTTTAGCTAGAAACTGAATTTTTGTCGATTTTTATTGAATTTGAACTATATTTCAACGTTTTTTGATGGTTCTGAGCCACCAAACACACTTAAAGCATGCAGAATCGACTCAGAATAGGAAAAGGAGATGTTTAGGTCAATTTTATGCATTCTGGCGTTCGTAGATACAAGAAAACTGTTAAAATTCTTCAGAAACGTCACTTTTGAAGTGTTTTCTTGTACTTTTAAGCCAATCAGATACCCTACGGGCTCGGAAAGTGCAACGGAACCATCAAATTTTAGCTAGAAACTGTATTTTTGTCGATTTTTATTGAATTTGAAGTATATTTCAACGTTTTTTGATGGTTCTGAGCCACCAAACACACTTAAAGCATGCAGAATCGACTCGGAATAGGAAAAGGAGACGTTTAGGTCAATTTTATGCATTCTGGCGTTCGTAGATACAAGAAAACTGTTAAAATTCTTCAGAAACGTCACTTTTGAAGTGTTTTCTTGTACTTTTAAGCCAATCAGAAACCCTACGGGCTCGGAAAGTGCAACGAAACCATCAAATTTTAGCTAGAAACTGTATTTTTGTCGATTTTTATTGAATTTGAACTATATTTCAACGTTTTTTGATGGTTCTGAGCCACCAAACACACTTAAAGCATGCAGAATCGACTCAGAATAGGAAAAGGAGACGTTTAGGTCAATTTTATGCATTCTGGCGTTCGTAGATACAAGAAAACTGTTAAAATTCTTCAGAAACGTCACTTTTGAAGTGTTTTCTTGTACTTTTAAGCCAATCAGATACCCTACGGGCTCGGAAAGTGCAACGAAACCATCAAATTTTAGCTAGAAACTGTATTTTTGTCGATTTTTATTGAATTTGAACTATATTTCAGAGTTTTTTGATGGTTCTGAGCCACCAAACACACTTAAAGCATGCAGAATCGACTCAGAATAGGAAAAGGAGACGTTTAGGTCAATTTTATGCATTCTGGCGTTCGTAGATACAAGAAAACTGTTAAAATTCTTCAGAAACGTCACTTTTGAAGTGTTTTCTTGTACTTTTAAGCCAATCAGATACCCTACGGGCTCGGAAAGTGCAACGAAACCAACAAATTTTAGCTAGAAACTGTATTTTTGTCGATTTTTATTGAATTTGAACTATATTTCAACGTTTTTTGATGGTTCTGAGCCACCAAACACACTTAAAGCATGCAGAATCGACTCAGAATAGGAAAAGGAGACGTTTAGGTCAATTTTATGCATTCTGGCGTTCGTAGATACAAGAAAACTGTTAAAATTCTTCAGAAACGTCACTTTTGAAGTGTTTTCTTGTACTTTTAAGCCAATCAGATACCCAACGGGCTCGGAAAGTGCAACGAAACCATCAAATTTTAGCTAGAAACTGTATTTTTGTCGATTTTTATTGAATTTGAAATATATTTCAACGTTTTTTGATGGTTCTGAGCCACCAAACACACTTAAAGCATGCAGAATCGACTCAGAATAGGAAAAGGAGACGTTTAGGTCAATTTTATTCATTCTGGCGTTCGTAGATACAAGAAAACTGTTAAAATTCTTCAGAAACGTCACTTTTGAAGTGTTTTCTTGTACTTTTAAGCCAATCAGATACCCTACGGGCTCGGAAAGTGCAACGAAACCATCAAATTTTAGCTAGAAACTGTATTTTTGTCGATTTTTATTGAATTTGAACTATATTTCAACGTTTTTTGATGGTTCTGAGCCACCAAACACACTTAAAGCATGCAGAATCGACTCAGAATAGGAAAAGGAGACGTTTAGGTCAATTTTATGCATTCTGGCGTTCGTAGATACAAGAAAACTGTTAAAATTCTTCAGAAACGTCACTTTTGAAGTGTTTTCTTGTACTTTTAAGCCAATCAGATACCCTACGGGCTCGGAAAGTGCAACGAAACCATCAAATTTTAGCTAGAAACTGTATTTTTGTCGATTTTTATTGAATTTGAACTATATTTCAACGTTTTTTGATGGTTCTGAGCCACCAAACACACTTAAAGCATGCAGAATCGACTCAGAATAGGAAAAGGAGACGTTTAGGTCAATTTTATGCATTCTGGCGTTCGTAGATACAAGAAAACTGTTAAAATTCTTCAGAAACGTCACTTTTGAAGTGTTTTCTTGTACTTTTAAGCCAATCAAATACCCTACGGGCTCGGAAAGTGCAACGAAACCATCAAATTTTAGTTAGAAACTGTATTTTTGATGATTTTTATTGAATTTGAACTATATTTCAACGTTTTTTGATGGTTCTGAGCCACCAAACGCACTTAAAGCATGCAGAATCGACTCAGAATAGGAAAAGGAGACGTTTAGGTCAATTTTATGCATTCTGGCGTTCGTAGATACAAGAAAACTGTTAAAATTCTTCAGAAACGTCACTTTTGAAGTGTTTTCTTGTACTTTTAAGCCAATCAGATACCCTACGGGCTCGGAAAGTGCAACGAAACCATCAAATTTTAGCTAGAAACTGTATTTTTGTCGATTTTTATTGAATTTGAACTATATTTCAACGTTTTTTGATGGTTCTGAGCCACCAAACACACTTAAAGCATGCAGAATCGACTCAGAATAGGAAAAGGAGACGTTTAGGTCAATTTTATGCTTTCTGGCGTTCGTAGATACAAGAAAACTGTTAAAATTCTTCAGAAACGTCACTTTTGAAGTGTTTTCTTGTACTTTTAAGCCAATCAGATACCCTACGGGCTCGGAAAGTGCAACGAAACCATCAAATTTTAGCTAGAAACTGTATTTTTGTCGATTTTTATTGAATTTGAACTATATTTCAACGTTTTTTGATGGTTCTGAGCCACCAAACACACTTAAAGCATGCAGAATCGACTCAGAATAGGAAAAGGAGAAGTTTAGGTCAATTTTATGCATTCTGGCGTTCGTAGATACAAGAAAACTGTTAAAATTCTTCAGAAACGTCACTTTTGAAGTGTTTTCTTGTACTTTTAAGCCAATCAGATACCCTACGGGCTCGGAAAGTGCAACGAAACCATCAAATTTTAGCTAGAAACTGTATTTTTGTCGATTTTTATTGAATTTGAACTATATTTCAACGTTTTTTGATGGTTCTGAGCCACCAAACACACTTAAAGCATGCAGAATCGACTCAGAATAGGAAAAGGAGACGTTTAGGTCAATTTTATGCATTCTGGCGTTCGTAGATACAAGAAAACTGTTAAAATTCTTCAGAAACGTCACTTTTGAAGTGTTTTCTTGTACTTTTAAGCCAATCAGATACCCTACGGGCTCGGAAAGTGCAACGAAACCATCAAATTTTAGCTAGAAACTGTATTTTTGTCGATTTTTATTGAATTTGAACTATATTTCAAGGTTTTTTGATGGTTCTGAGCCACCAAACACACTTAAAGCATGCAGAATCGACTCAGAATAGGAAAAGGAGACGTTTAGGTCAATTTTATGCATTCTGGCGTTCGTAGATACAAGAAAACTGTTAAAATTCTTCAGAAACGTCACTTTTGAAGTGTTTTCTTGTACTTTTAAGCCAATCAGATACCCTACGGGCTCGGAAAGTGCAACGAAACCATCAAATTTTAGCTAGAAACTGTATTTTTGTCGATTTTTATTGAATTTGAACTATATTTCAACGTTTTTTGATGGTTCTGAGCCACCAAACACACTTAAAGCATGCAGAATCGACTCAGAATAGGAAAAGGAGACGTTTAGGTCAATTTTATGCATTCTGGCGTTCGTAGATACAAGAAAATTGTTAAAATTCTTCAGAAACGTCACTTTTGAAGTGTTTTCTTGTACTTTTAAGCCAATCAGATACCCAACGGGCTCGGAAAGTGCAACGAAACCATCAAATTTTAGCTAGAAACTGTATTTTTGTCGATTTTTATTGAATTTGAACTATATTTCAACGTTTTTTGATGGTTCTGAGCCACCAAACACACTTAAAGCATGCAGAATCGACTCAGAATAGGAAAAGGAGACGTTTAGGTCAATTTTATGCATTCTGGCGTTCGTAGATACAAGAAAACTGTTAAAATTCTTCAGAAACGTCACTTTTGAAGTGTTTTCTTGTACTTTTAAGCCAATCAGATACCCTACGGGCTCGGAAAGTGCAACGAAACCATCAAATTTTAGCTAGAAACTGTATTTTTGTAGATTTTTATTGAATTTGAACTATATTTCAACGTTTTTTGATGGTTCTGAGCCACCAAACACACTTAAAGCATGCAGAATCGACTCAGAATAGGAAAAGGAGACGTTTAGGTCAATTTTATGCATTCTGGCGTTCGTAGATACAAGAAAACTGTTAAAATTCTTCAGAAACGTCACTTTTGAAGTGTTTTCTTGTACTTTTAAGCCAATCAGATACCCTACGGGCTCGGAAAGTGCAACGAAACCGTCAAATTTTAGCTAGAAACTGTATTTTTGTCGATTTTTATTGAATTTGAACTATATTTCAACGTTTTTTGATGGTTCTGAGCCACCAAACACACTTAAAGCATGCAGAATCGACTCAGAATAGGAAAAGGAGACGTTTAGGTCAATTTTATGCATTCTGGCGTTCGTAGATACAAGAAAACTGTTAAAATTCTTCAGAAACGTCACTTTTGAAGTGTTTTCTTGTACTTTTAAGCCAATCAGATACCCTACGGGCTCGGAAAGTGCAACGAAACCATCAAATTTTAGCTAAAAACTGTATTTTTGTCGATTTTTATTGAATTTGAACTATATTTCAACGTTTTTTGATGGTTCTGAGCCACCAAACACACTTAAAGCATGCAGAATCGACTCAGAATAGGAAAAGGAGACGTTTAGGTCAATTTTATGCATTCTGGCGTTCGTAGATACAAGAAAACTGTTAAAATTCTTCAGAAACGTCACTTTTGAAGTGTTTTCTTGTACTTTTAAGCCAATCAGATACCCTAAGGGCTCGGAAAGTGCAACGAAACCATCAAACTTTAGCTAGAAACTGTATTTTTGTCGACTTTTATTGAATTTGAACTATATTTCAACGTTTTTTGATGGTTCTGAGCCACCAAACACACTTAAAGCATGCAGAATCGACTCAGAATAGGAAAAGGAGACGTTTAGGTCAATTTTATGCATTCTGGCGTTCGTAGATACAAGAAAACTGTTAAAATTCTTCAGAAACGTCACTTTTGAAGTGTTTTCTTGTACTTTTAAGCCAATCAGATACCCTACGGGCTCGGAAAGTGCAACGAAACCATCAAATTTTAGCTAGAAACTGTATTTTTGTCGATTTTTATTGAATTTGAACTATATTTCAACGTTTTTTGATGGTTCTGAGCCACCAAGCACACTTAAAGCATGCAGAATCGACTCAGAATAGGAAAATGAGACGTTTAGGTCAATTTTATGCATTCTGGCGTTCGTAGATACAAGAAAACTGTTAAAATTCTTCAGAAACGTCACTTTTGAAGTGTTTTCTTGTACTTTTAAGCCAATCAGATACCCTACGGGCTCGGAAAGTGCAACGAAACCATCAAATTTTAGCTAGAAACTGTATTTTTGTCGATTTTTATTGAATTTGAACTATATTTCAACGTTTTTTGATGGTTCTGAGCCACCAAACACACTTAAAGCATGCAGAATCGACTCAAAATAGGAAAAGGAGACGTTTAGGTCAATTTTATGCATTCTGGCGTTCGTAGATACAAGAAAACTGTTAAAATTCTTCAGAAACGTCACTTTTGAAGTGTTTTCTTGTACTTTTAAGCCAATCAGATACCCTACGGGCTCGGAAAGTGCAACGAAACCATCAAATTTTAGCTAGAAACTGTATTTTTGTCGATTTTTATTGAATTTGAACTATATTTCAACGTTTTTTGATGGTTCTGAGCCACCAAACACACTTAAAGCATGCAGAATCGACTCAGAATAGGAAAAGGAGACGTTTAGGTCAATTTTATGCATTCTGGCGTTCGTAGATACAAGAAAACTGTTAAAATTCTTCAGAAACGTCACTTTTGAAGTGTTTTCTTGTACTTTTAAGCCAATCAGATACCCTACGGGCTCGGAAAGTGCAACGAAACCATCAAATTTTAGCTAGAAACTGTATTTTTGTCGATTTTTATTGAATTTGAACTATATTTCAACGTTTTTTGATGGTTCTGAGCCACCAAACACACTTAAAGCATGCAGAATCGACTCAGAATAGGAAAAGGAGACGTTTAGGTCAATTTTATGCATTCTGGCGTTCGTAGATACAAGAAAACTGTTAAAATTCTTCAGAAACGTCACTTTTGAAGTGTTTTCTTGTACTTTTAAGCCAATCAGATACCCTACGGGCTCGGAAAGTGCAACGAAACCATCAAATTTTAGCTAGAAACTGTTTTTGTCGATTTTTGTTGAATTTGAACTATATTTCAACGTTTTTTGATGGTTCTGAGCCACCAAACACACTTAAAGCATGCAGAATCGACTCAGAATAGGAAAAGGAGACGTTTAGGTCAATTTTATGCATTCTGGCGTTCGTAGATACAAGAAAACTGTTAAAATTCTTCAGAAACGTCACTTTTGAAGTGTTTTCTTGTACTTTTAAGCCAATCAGATACCCTACGGGCTCGGAAAGTGCAACGAAACCATCAAATTTTAGCTAGAAACTGTATTTTTGTCGATTTTTATTGAATTTGAACTATATTTCAACGTTTTTTGATGGTTCTGAGCCACCAAACACACTTAAAGCATGCAGAATCGACTCAGAATAGGAAAAGGAGACGTTTAGGTCAATTTTATGCATTCTGGCGTTCGTAGATACAAGAAAACTGTTAAAATTCTTCAGAAACGTCACTTTTGAAGTGTTTTCTTGTACTTTTAAGCCAATCAGATACCCTACGGGCTCGGAAAGTGCAACGAAACCATCAAATTTTAGCTAGAAACTGTATTTTTGTCGATTTTTATTGAATTTGAACTATATTTCAACGTTTTTTGATGGTTCTGAGCCACCAAACACACTTAAAGCATGCAGAATCGACTCAGAATAGGAAAAGGAGACGTTTAGGTCAATTTTATGCATTCTGGCGTTCGTAGATGTAAGAAAACTGTTAAAATTCTTCAGAAACGTCACTTTTGAAGTGTTTTCTTGTACTTTTAAGCCAATCAGATACCCTACGGGCTCGGAAAGTGCAACGAAACCATCAAATTTTAGCTAGAAACTGTATTTTTGTCGATTTTTATTGAATTTGAACTATATTTCAACGTTTTTTGATGGTTCTGAGCCACCAAACACACTTAAAGCATGCAGAATCGACTCAGAATAGGAAAAGGAGACGTTTAGGTCAATTTTATGCATTCTGGCGTTCGTACATACAAGAAAACTGTTAAAATTCTTCAGAAACGTCACTTTTGAAGTGTTTTCTTGTACTTTTAAGCCAATCAGATACCCTACGGGCTCGGAAAGTGCAACGAAACCATCAAATTTTAGCTAGAAACTGTATTTTTGTCGATTTTTATTGAATTTGAACTATATTTCAACGTTTTTTGATGGTTCTGAGCCACCAAACACACTTAAAGCATGCAGAATCGACTCAGAATAGGAAAAGGAGACGTTTAGGTCAATTTTATGCATTCTGGCGTTCGTAGATACAAGAAAACTGTTAAAATTCTTCAGAAACGTCACTTTTGAATTGTTTTCTTGTACTTTTAAGCCAATCAGATACCCTATGGGCTCGGAAAGTGCAACGAAACCATCAAATTTTAGCTAGAAACTGTATTTTTGTCGATTTTTATTGAATTTGAACTATATTTCAACGTTTTTTGATGGTTCTGAGCCACCAAACACACTTAAAGCATGCAGAATCGACTCAGAATAGGAAAAGGAGACGTTTAGGTCAATTTTATGCATTCTGGCGTTCGTAGATACAAGAAAACTGTTAAAATTCTTCAGAAACGTCACTTTTGAAGTGTTTTCTTGTACTTTTAAGCCAATCAGATACCCTACGGGCTCGGAAAGTGCAACGAAACCATCAAATTTTAGTAGAAACTGTATTTTTGTCGATTTTTATTGAATTTGAACTATATTTCGACGTTTTTTGATGGTTCTGAGCCACCAAACACACTTAAAGCATGCAGAATCGACTCAGAATAGGAAAAGGAGACGTTTAGGTCAATTTTATGCATTCTGGCGTTCGTAGATACAAGAAAACTGTTAAAATTCTTCAGAAACGTCACTTTTGAAGTGTTTTCTTGTACTTTTAAGCCAATCAGATACCCTACGGGCTCGGAAAGTGCAACGAAACCATCAAATTTTAGCTAGAAACTGTATTTTTGTCGATTTTTATTGAATTTGAACTATATTTCAACGTTTTTTGATGGTTCTGAGCCACCAAACACACTTAAAGCATGCAGAATCGACTCAGAATAGGAAAAGGAGACGTTTAGGTCAATTTTATGCATTCTGGCGTTCGTAGATACAAGAAAACTGTTAAAATTCTTCAGAAACGTCACTTTTGAAGTGTTTTCTTGTACTTTTAAGCCAATCAGATACCCTACGGGCTCGGAAAGTGCAACGAAACCATCAAATTTTAGCTAGAAACTGTATTTTTGTCGATTTTTATTGAATTTGAACTATATTTCAACGTTTTTTGATGGTTCTGAGCCACCAAACACACTTAAAGCATGCAGAATCGACTCAGAATAGGAAAAGGAGACGTTTAGGTCAATTTTATGCATTCTGGCGTTCGTAGATACAAGAAAACTGTTAAAATTCTTCAGAAACGTCACTTTTGAAGTGTTTTCTTGTACTTTTAAGCCAATCAGATACCCTACGGGCTCGGAAAGTGCAACGAAACCATCAAATTTTAGCTAGAAACTGTATTTTTGTCGATTTTTATTGAATTTGAACTATATTTCAACGTTTTTTGATGGTTCTGAGCCACCAAACACACTTAAAGCATGCAGAATCGACTCAGAATGGGAAAAGGAGACGTTTAGGTCAATTTTATGCATTCTGGCGTTCGTAGATACAAGAAAACTGTTAAAATTCTTCAGAAACGTCACTTTTGAAGTGTTTTCTTGTACTTTTAAGCCAATCAGATACCCTACGGGCTCGGAAAGTGCAACGAAACCATCAAATTTTAGCTAGAAACTGTATTTTTGTCGATTTTTATTGAATTTGAACTATATTTCAACGTTTTTTGATGGTTCTGAGACACCAAACACACTTAAAGCATGCAGAATCGACTCAGAATAGGAAAAGGAGACGTTTAGGTCAATTTTATGCATTCTGGCGTTCGTAGATACAAGAAAACTGTTAAAATTCTTCAGAAACGTCACTTTTGAAGTGTTTTCTTGTACTTTTAAGCCAATCAGATACCCTACGGGCTCGGAAAGTGCAACGAAACCATCAAATTTTAGCTAGAAACTGTATTATTGTCGATTTTTATTGAATTTGAACTATATTTCAAAGTTTTTTGATGGTTCTGAGCCACCAAACACACTTAAAGCATGCAGAATCGACTCAGAATAGGAAAAGGAGACGTTTAGGTCAATTTTATGCATTCTGGCGTTCGTAGATACAAGAAAACTGTTAAAATTCTTCAGAAACGTCACTTTTGAAGTGTTTTCTTGTACTTTTAAGCCAATCAGATACCCTACGGGCTCGGAAAGTGCAACGAAACCATCAAATTTTAGCTAGAAACTGTATTTTTGTCGATTTTTATTGAATTTGAACTATATTTCAACGTTTTTTGATGGTTCTGAGCCACCAAACACACTTAAAGCATGCAGAATCGACTCAGAATAGGAAAAGGAGACGTTTAGGTCAATTTTATGCATTCTGGCGTTCGTAGATACAAGAAAACTGTTAAAATTCTTCAGAAACGTCACTTTTGAAGTGTTTTCTTGTACTTTTAAGCCAATCAGATACCCAACGGGCTCGGAAAGTGCAACGAAACCATCAAATTTTAGCTAGAAACTGTATTTTTGTCGATTTTTATTGAATTTGAACTATATTTCAACGTTTTTTGATGGTTCTGAGCCACCAAACACACTTAAAGCATGCAGAATCGACTCAGAATAGGAAAAGGAGACGTTTAGGTCAATTTTATGCATTCTGGCGTTCGTAGATACAAGAAAACTGTTAAAATTCTTCAGAAACGTCACTTTTGAAGTGTTTTCTTGTACTTTTAAGCCAATCAGATACCCTACGGGCTCGGAAAGTGCAACGAAACCATCAAATTTTAGCTAGAAACTGTATTTTTGTCGATTTTTATTGAATTTGAACTATATTTCAACGTTTTTTGATGGTTCTGAGCCACCAAACACACTTAAAGCATGCAGAATCTACTCAGAATAGGAAAAGGAGACGTTTAGGTCAATTTTATGCATTCTGGCGTTCGTAGATACAAGAAAACTGTTAAAATTCTTCAGAAACGTCACTTTTGAAGTGTTTTCTTGTACTTTTAAGCCAATCAGATACCCTACGGGCTCGGAAAGTGCAACGAAACCATCAAATTTTAGCTAGAAACTGTATTTTTGTCGATTTTTATTGAATTTGAACTATATTTCAACGTTTTTTGATGGTTCTGAGCCACCAAACACACTTAAAGCATGCAGAATCGACTCAGAATAGGAAAAGGAGACGTTTAGGTCAATTTTATGCATTCTGGCGTTCGTAGATACAAGAAAACTGTTAAAATTCTTCAGAAACCTCACTTTTGAAGTGTTTTCTTGTACTTTTAAGCCAATCAGATACCCTACGGGCTCGGAAAGTGAAACGAAACCATCAAATTTTAGCTAGAAACTGTATTTTTGTCGATTTTTATTGAATTTGAACTATATTTCAACGTTTTTTGATGGTTCTGAGCCACCAAACACACTTAAAGCATGCAGAATCGACTCAGAATAGGAAAAGGAGACGTTTAGGTCAATTTTATGCATTCTGGCGTTCGTACATACAAGAAAACTGTTAAAATTCTTCAGAAACGTCACTTTTGAAGTGTTTTCTTGTACTTTTAAGCCAATCAGATACCCTACGGGCTCGGAAAGTGCAACGAAACCATCAAATTTTAGCTAGAAACTGTATTTTTGTCGATTTTTATTGAATTTGAACTATATTTCAACGTTTTTTGATGGTTCTGAGCCACCAAACACACTTAAAGCATGCAGAATCGACTCAGAATAGGAAAAGGAGACGTTTAGGTCAATTTTATGCATTCTGGCGTTCGTAGATACAAGAAAACTGTTAAAATTCTTCAGAAACGTCACTTTTGAATTGTTTTCTTGTACTTTTAAGCCAATCAGATACCCTATGGGCTCGGAAAGTGCAACGAAACCATCAAATTTTAGCTAGAAACTGTATTTTTGTCGATTTTTATTGAATTTGAACTATATTTCAACGTTTTTTGATGGTTCTGAGCCACCAAACACACTTAAAGCATGCAGAATCGACTCAGAATAGGAAAAGGAGACGTTTAGGTCAATTTTATGCATTCTGGCGTTCGTAGATACAAGAAAACTGTTAAAATTCTTCAGAAACGTCACTTTTGAAGTGTTTTCTTGTACTTTTAAGCCAATCAGATACCCTACGGGCTCGGAAAGTGCAACGAAACCATCAAATTTTAGTAGAAACTGTATTTTTGTCGATTTTTATTGAATTTGAACTATATTTCGACGTTTTTTGATGGTTCTGAGCCACCAAACACACTTAAAGCATGCAGAATCGACTCAGAATAGGAAAAGGAGACGTTTAGGTCAATTTTATGCATTCTGGCGTTCGTAGATACAAGAAAACTGTTAAAATTCTTCAGAAACGTCACTTTTGAAGTGTTTTCTTGTACTTTTAAGCCAATCAGATACCCTACGGGCTCGGAAAGTGCAACGAAACCATCAAATTTTAGCTAGAAACTGTATTTTTGTCGATTTTTATTGAATTTGAACTATATTTCAACGTTTTTTGATGGTTCTGAGCCACCAAACACACTTAAAGCATGCAGAATCGACTCAGAATAGGAAAAGGAGACGTTTAGGTCAATTTTATGCATTCTGGCGTTCGTAGATACAAGAAAACTGTTAAAATTCTTCAGAAACGTCACTTTTGAAGTGTTTTCTTGTACTTTTAAGCCAATCAGATACCCTACGGGCTCGGAAAGTGCAACGAAACCATCAAATTTTAGCTAGAAACTGTATTTTTGTCGATTTTTATTGAATTTGAACTATATTTCAACGTTTTTTGATGGTTCTGAGCCACCAAACACACTTAAAGCATGCAGAATCGACTCAGAATAGGAAAAGGAGACGTTTAGGTCAATTTTATGCATTCTGGCGTTCGTAGATACAAGAAAACTGTTAAAATTCTTCAGAAACGTCACTTTTGAAGTGTTTTCTTGTACTTTTAAGCCAATCAGATACCCTACGGGCTCGGAAAGTGCAACGAAACCATCAAATTTTAGCTAGAAACTGTATTTTTGTCGATTTTTATTGAATTTGAACTATATTTCAACGTTTTTTGATGGTTCTGAGACACCAAACACACTTAAAGCATGCAGAATCGACTCAGAATAGGAAAAGGAGACGTTTAGGTCAATTTTATGCATTCTGGCGTTCGTAGATACAAGAAAACTGTTAAAATTCTTCAGAAACGTCACTTTTGAAGTGTTTTCTTGTACTTTTAAGCCAATCAGATACCCTACGGGCTCGGAAAGTGCAACGAAACCATCAAATTTTAGCTAGAAACTGTATTATTGTCGATTTTTATTGAATTTGAACTATATTTCAAAGTTTTTTGATGGTTCTGAGCCACCAAACACACTTAAAGCATGCAGAATCGACTCAGAATAGGAAAAGGAGACGTTTAGGTCAATTTTATGCATTCTGGCGTTCGTAGATACAAGAAAACTGTTAAAATTCTTCAGAAACGTCACTTTTGAAGTGTTTTCTTGTACTTTTAAGCCAATCAGATACCCTACGGGCTCGGAAAGTGCAACGAAACCATCAAATTTTAGCTAGAAACTGTATTTTTGTCGATTTTTATTGAATTTGAACTATATTTCAACGTTTTTTGATGGTTCTGAGCCACCAAACACACTTAAAGCATGCAGAATCGACTCAGAATAGGAAAAGGAGACGTTTAGGTCAATTTTATGCATTCTGGCGTTCGTAGATACAAGAAAACTGTTAAAATTCTTCAGAAACGTCACTTTTGAAGTGTTTTCTTGTACTTTTAAGCCAATCAGATACCCAACGGGCTCGGAAAGTGCAACGAAACCATCAAATTTTAGCTAGAAACTGTATTTTTGTCGATTTTTATTGAATTTGAACTATATTTCAACGTTTTTTGATGGTTCTGAGCCACCAAACACACTTAAAGCATGCAGAATCGACTCAGAATAGGAAAAGGAGACGTTTAGGTCAATTTTATGCATTCTGGCGTTCGTAGATACAAGAAAACTGTTAAAATTCTTCAGAAACGTCACTTTTGAAGTGTTTTCTTGTACTTTTAAGCCAATCAGATACCCTACGGGCTCGGAAAGTGCAACGAAACCATCAAATTTTAGCTAGAAACTGTATTTTTGTCGATTTTTATTGAATTTGAACTATATTTCAACGTTTTTTGATGGTTCTGAGCCACCAAACACACTTAAAGCATGCAGAATCTACTCAGAATAGGAAAAGGAGACGTTTAGGTCAATTTTATGCATTCTGGCGTTCGTAGATACAAGAAAACTGTTAAAATTCTTCAGAAACGTCACTTTTGAAGTGTTTTCTTGTACTTTTAAGCCAATCAGATACCCTACGGTCTCGGAAAGTGCAACGAAACCATCAAATTTTAGCTAGAAACTGTATTTTTGTCGATTTTTATTGAATTTGAACTATATTTCAACGTTTTTTGATGGTTCTGAGCCACCAAACACACTTAAAGCATGCAGAATCGACTCAGAATAGGAAAAGGAGACGTTTAGGTCAATTTTATGCATTCTGGCGTTCGTAGATACAAGAAAACTGTTAAAATTCTTCAGAAACGTCACTTTTGAAGTGTTTTCTTGTACTTTTAAGCCAATCAGATACCCTACGGGCTCGGAAAGTGCAACGAAACCATCAAATTTTAGCTAGAAACTGTATTTTTGTCGATTTTTATTGAATTTGAACTATATTTCAACGTTTTTTGATGGTTCTGAGCCACCAAACACACTTAAAGCATGCAGAATCGACTCAGAATAGGAAAAGGAGACGTTTAGGTCAATTTTATGCATTCTGGCGTTCGTAGATACAAGAAAACTGTTAAAATTCTTCAGAAACGTCACTTTTGAAGTGTTTTCTTGTACTTTTAAGCCAATCAGATACCCTACGGGCTCGGAAAATGCAACGAAACCATCAAATTTTAGCTAGAAACTGTATTTTTGTCGATTTTTATTGAATTTGAACTATATTTCAACGTTTTTTGATGGTTCTGACCCACCAAACACACTTAAAGCATGCAGAATCGACTCAGAATAGGAAAAGGAGACGTTTAGGTCAATTTTATGCATTCTGGCGTTCGTAGATACAAGAAAACTGTTAAAATTCTTCAGAAACGTCACTTTTGAAGTGTTTTCTTGTACTTTTAAGCCAATCAGATACCCTACGGGCTCGGAAAGTGCAACGAAACCATCAAATTTTAGCTAGAAACTGTATTTTTGTCGATTTTTATTGAATTTGAACTATATTTCAACGTTTTTTGATGGTTCTGAGCCACCAAACACACTTAAAGCATGCAGAATCGACTCAGAATAGGAAAAGGAGACGTTTAGGTCAATTTTATGCATTCTGGCGTTCGTAGATACAAGAAAACTGTTAAAATTCTTCAGAAACGTCACTTTTGAAGTGTTTTCTTGTACTTTTAAGCCAATCAGATACCCTACGGGCTCGGAAAGTGCAACGAAACCATCAAATTTTAGCTAGAAACTGTATTTTTGTCGATTTTTATTGAATTTGAACTATATTTCAACGTTTTTTGATGGTTCTGAGCCACCAAACACACTTAAAGCATGCAGAATCGACTCAGAATAGGAAAAGGAGACGTTTAGGTCAATTTTATGCATTCTGGCGTTCGTAGATACAAGAAAACTGTTAAAATTCTTCAGAAACGTCACTTTTGAAGTGTTTTCTTGTAATTTTAAGCCAATCAGATACCCTACGGGCTCGGAAAGTGCAACGAAACCATCAAATTTTAGCTAGAAACTGTATTTTTGTCGATTTTTATTGAATTTGAACTATATTTCAACGTTTTTTTATGGTTCTGAGCCACCAAACACACTTAAAGCATGCAGAATCGACTCAGAATAGGAAAAGGAGACGTTTAGGTCAATTTTATGCATTCTGGCGTTCGTAGATACAAGAAAACTGTTAAAATTCTTCAGAAACGTCACTTTTGAAGTGTTTTCTTGTACTTTTAAGCCAATCAGATACCCTACGGGCTCGGAAAGTGCAACGAAACCATCAAATTTTAGCTAGAAACTGTATTTTTGTCGATTTTTATTGAATTTGAACTATATTTCAACGTTATTTGATGGTTCTGAGCCACCAAACACACTTAAAGCATGCAGAATCGACTCAGAATAGGAAAAGGAGACGTTTAGGTCAATTTTATGCATTCTGGCGTTCGTAGATACAAGGAAACTGTTAAAATTCTTCAGAAACGTCACTTTTGAAGTGTTTTCTTGTACTTTTAAGCCAATCAGATACCCTGCGGGCTCGGAAAGTGCAACGAAACCATCAAATTTTAGCTAGAATCTGTATTTTTGTCGATTTTTATTGAATTTGAACTATATTTCAACGTTTTTTGATGGTTCTGAGCCACCAAACACACTTAAAGCATGCAGAATCGACTCAGAATAGGAAAAGGAGACGTTTAGGTCAATTTTATGCATTCTGGCGTTCGTAGATACAAGAAAACTGTTAAAATTCTTCAGAAACGTCACTTTTGAAGTGTTTTCTTGTACTTTTAAGCCAATCAGATACCCTACGGGCTCGGAAAGTGCAACGAAACCATCAAATTTTAGCTAGAAACTGTATTTTTGTCGATTTTTATTGAATTTGAACTATATTTCAACGTTTTTTGATGGTTCTGAGCCACCAAACACACTTAAAGCATGCAGAATCGACTCAGAATAGGAAAAGGAGACGTTTAGGTCAATTTTATGCATTCTGGCGTTCGTAGATACAAGAAAACTGTTAAAATTCTTCAGAAACGTCACTTTTGAAGTGTTTTCTTGTACTTTTAAGCCAATCAGATACCCTACGGACTGGGAAAGTGCAACGAAACCATCAAATTTTAGCTAGAAACTGTATTTTTGTCGATTTTTATTGAATTTGAACTATATTTCAACGTTTTTTGATGGTTCTGAGCCACCAAACACACTTAAAGCATGCAGAATCGACTCAGAATAGGAAAAGGAGACGTTTAGGTCAATTTTATGCATTCTGGCGTTCGTAGATACAAGAAAACTGTTAAAATTCTTCAGAAACGTCACTTTTGAAGTGTTTTCTTGTACTTTTAAGCCAATCAGATACCCTACGGGCTCGGAAAGTGCAACGAAACCATCAAATTTTAGCTAGAAACTGTATTTTTGTCGATTTTTATTGAATTTGAACTATATTTCAACGTTTTTTGATGGTTCTGAGCCACCAAACACACTTAAAGCATGCAGAATCGACTCAGAATAGGAAAAGGAGACGTTTAGGTCAATTTTATGCATTCTGGCGTTCGTAGATACAAGAAAACTGTTAAAATTCTTCAGAAACGTCACTTTTGAAGTGTTTTCTTGTACTTTTAAGCCAATCTGATACCCTACGGGCTCGGAAAGTGCAACGAAACCATCAAATTTTAGCTAGAAACTGTATTTTTGTCGATTTTTATTGAATTTGAACTATATTTCAACGTTTTTTGATGGTTCTGAGCCACCAAACACACTTAAAGCATGCAGAATCGACTCAGAATAGGAAAAGGAGACGTTTAGGTCAATTTTATGCATTCTGGCGTTCGTAGATACAAGAAAACTGTTAAAATTCTTCAGAAACGTCACTTTTGAAGTGTTTTCTTGTACTTTTAAGCCAATCAGATACCCTACGGGCTGGGAAAGTGCAACGAAACCATCAAATTTTAGCTAGAAACTGTATTTTTGTCGATTTTTATTGAATTTGAACTATATTTCAACGTTTTTTGATGGTTCTGAGCCACCAAACACACTTAAAGCATGCAGAATCGACTCAGAATAGGAAAAGGAGACGTTTAGGTCAATTTTATGCATTCTGGCGTTCGTAGATACAAGAAAACTGTTAAAATTCTTCAGAAACGTCACTTTTGAAGTGTTTTCTTGTACTTTTAAGCCAATCAGATACCCAACGGGCTCGGAAAGTGCAACGAAACCATCAAATTTTAGCTAGAAACTGTATTTTTGTCGATTTTTATTGAATTTGAACTATATTTCAACGTTTTTTGATGGTTCTGAGCCACCAAACACACTTAAAGCATGCAGAATCGACTCAGAATAGGAAAAGGAGACGTTTAGGTCAATTTTATGCATTCTGGCGTTCGTAGATACAAGAAAACTGTTAAAATTCTTCAGAAACGTCACTTTTGAAGTGTTTTCTTGTACTTTTAAGCCAATCAGATACCCTACGGGCTCGGAAAGTGCAACGAAACCATCAAATTTTAGCTAGAAACTGTATTTTTGTCGATTTTTATTGAATTTGAACTATATTTCAACGTTTTTTGATGGTTCTGAGCCACCAAACACACTTAAAGCATGCAGAATCGACTCAGAATAGGAAAAGGGACGTTTAGGTCAATTTTATGCATTCTGGCGTTCGTAGATACAAGAAAACTGTTAAAATTCTTCAGAAACGTCACTTTTGAAGTGTTTTCTTGTACTTTTAAGCCAATCAGATACCCTACGGGCTCGGAAAGTGCAACGAAACCATCAAATTTTAGCTAGAAACTGTATTTTTGTCGATTTTTATTGAATTTGAACTATATTTCAACGTTTTTTGATGGTTCTGAGCCACCAAACACACTTAAAGCATGCAGAATCGACTCAGAATAGGAAAAGGAGACGTTTAGGTCAATTTTATGCATTCTGGCGTTCGTAGATACAAGAAAACTGTTAAAATTCTTCAGAAACGTCACTTTTGAAGTGTTTTCTTGTACTTTTAAGCCAATCAGATACCCTACGGGCTCGGAAAGTGCAACGAAACCATCAAATTTTAGCTAGAAACTGTATTTTTGTCGATTTTTATTGAATTTGAACTATATTTCAACGTTTTTTGATGGTTCTGAGCCACCAAACACACTTAAAGCATGCAGAATCGACTCTGAATAGGAAAAGGAGACGCTTAGGTCAATTTTATGCATTCTGGCGTTCGTAGATTAAAGAAAACTGTTAAAATTCTTCAGAAACGTCACTTTTGAAGTGTTTTCTTATACTTTTAAGCCAATCAGATACCCTACGGGCTCGGAAAGTGCAACGAAACCATCAAATTTTAGCTAGAAACTGTATTTTTGTCGATTTTTATTGAATTTGAACTATATTTCAACGTTTTTTGATGGTTCTGAGCCACCAAACACACTTAAAGCATGCAGAATCGACTCAGAATAGGAAAAGGAGACGTTTAGGTCAATTTTATGCATTCTGGCGTTCGTAGATACAAGAAAACTGTTAAAATTCTTCAGAAACGTCACTTTTGAAGTGTTTTCTTGTACTTTTAACCCAATCAGATACCATACGGGCTCGGAAAGTGCAACTAAACCATCAAATTTTAGCTAGAAACTGTATTTTTGTCGATTTTTATTGAATTTGAACTATATTTCAACGTTTTTTGATGGTTCTGAGCCACCAAACACACTTAAAGCATGCAGAATCGACTCAGAATAGGAAAAGGAGACGTTTAGGTCAATTTTATGCATTCTGGCGTTCGTAGATACAAGAAAACTGTTAAAATTCTTCAGAAACGTCACTTTTGAAGTGTCTTCTTGTACTTTTAAGCCAATCAGATACCCTACGGGCTCGGAAAGTGCAACGAAACCATCAAATTTTAGCTAGAAACTGTATTTTTGTCGATTTTTATTGAATTTGAACTATATTTCAACGTTTTTTGATGGTTCTGAGCCACCAAACACACTTAAAGCATGCAGAATCGACTCAGAATAGGAAAAGGAGACGTTTAGGTCAATTTTATGCATTCTGGCGTTCGTAGATACAAGAAAACTGTTAAAATTCTTCAGAAACGTCACTTTTGAAGTGTTTTCTTGTACTTTTAAGCCAATCAGATACCCTACGGGCTCGGAAAGTGCAACGAAACCATCAAATTTTAGCTAGAAACTGTATTTTTGTCGATTTTTATTGAACTTGAACTATATTTCAACGTTTTTTGATGGTTCTGAGCCACCAAACACACTTAAAGCATGCAGAATCGACTCAGAATAGGAAAAGGAGACGTTTAGGTCAATTTTATGCATTCTGGCGTT
Organism: Zophobas morio; assembly: GCF_036711695.1. Classification (NCBI taxonomy): domain Eukaryota; kingdom Metazoa; phylum Arthropoda; class Insecta; order Coleoptera; family Tenebrionidae; genus Zophobas; species Zophobas morio. The sequence goes on along the minus strand of NW_026973237.1, from coordinate 5,003 downwards.
CGTAGATACAAGAAAACTGTTAAAATTCTTCAGAAACGTCACTTTTGAAGTGTTTTCTTGTACTTTTAAGCCAATCAGATACCCTACGGGCTCGGAAAGTGCAACGAAACCATCAAATTTTAGCTAGAAACTGTATTTTTGTCGATTTTTATTGAATTTGAACTATATTTCAACGTTTTTTGATGGTTCTGAGCCACCAAACACACTTAAAGCATGCAGAATCGACTCAGAATAGGAAAAGGAGACGTTTAGGTCAATTTTATGCATTCTGGCGTTTGTAGATACAAGAAAACTGTTAAAATTCTTCAGAAACGTCACTTTTGAAGTGTTTTCTTGTACTTTTAAGCCAATCAGATACCCTACGGGCTCGGAAAGTGCAACGAAACCATCAAATTTTAGCTAGAAACTGTATTTTTGTCGATTTTTATTGAATTTGAACTATTTTTCAACGTTTTTTGATGGTTCTGAGCCACCAAACACACTTAAAGCATGCAGAATCGACTCAGAATAGGAAAAGGAGACGTTTAGGTCAATTTTATGCATTCTGGCGTTCGTAGATACAAGAAAACTGTTAAAATTCTTCAGAAACGTCACTTTTGAAGTGTTTTCTTGTACTTTTAAGCCAATCAGATACCCTACGGGCTCGGAAAGTGCAACGAAACCATCAAATTTTAGCTAGAAACTGTATTTTTGTCGATTTTTATTGAATTTGAACTATATTTCAACGTTTTTTGATGGTTCTGAGCCACCAAACACACTTAAAGCATGCAGAATCGACTCAGAATAGGAAAAGGAGACGTTTAGGTCAATTTTATGCATTCTGGCGTTCGTAGATACAAGAAAACTGTTAAAATTCTTCAGAAACGTCACTTTTGAAGTGTTTTCTTGTACTTTTAAGCCAATCAGATACCCTACGGGCTCGGAAAGTGCAACGAAACCATCAAATTTTAGCTAGAAACTGTATTTTTGTCGATTTTTATTGAATTTAACTATATTTCAACGTTTTTTGATGGTTCTGAGCCACCAAACACACTTAAAGCATGCAGAATCGACTCAGAATAGGAAAAGGAGACGTTTAGGTCAATTTTATGCATTCTGGCGTTCGTAGATACAAGAAAACTGTTAAAATTCTTCAGAAACGTCACTTTTGAAGTGTTTTCTTGTACTTTTAAGCCAATCAGATACCCTACGGGCTCGGAAAGTGCAACGAAACCATCAAATTTTTGCTAGAAACTGTATTTTTGTCGATTTTTATTGAATTTGAACTATATTTCAACGTTTTTTGATGGTTCTGAGCCACCAAACACATTTAAAGCATGCAGAATCGACTCAGAATAGGAAAAGGAGACGTTTAGGTCAATTTTATGCATTCTGGCGTTCGTAGATACAAGAAAACTGTTAAAATTCTTCAGAAACGTCACTTTTGAAGTGTTTTCTTGTACTTTTAAGCCAATCAGATACCCTATGGGCTCGGAAAGTGCAACGAAACCATCAAATTTTAGCTAGAAACTGTATTTTTGTCGATTTTTATTGAATTTGAACTATATTTCAACGTTTTTTGATGGTTCTGAGCCACCAAACACACTTAAAGCATGCAGAATCGACTCAGAATAGGAAAAGGAGACGTTTAGGTCAATTTTATGCATTCTGGCGTTCGTAGATACAAGAAAACTGTTAAAATTCTTCAGAAACGTCACTTTTGAAGTGTTTTCTTGTACTTTTAAGCCAATCAGATACCCTACGGGCTCGGAAAGTGCAACGAAACCATCAAATTTTAGCTAGAAACTGTATTTTTGTCGATTTTTATTGAATTTGAACTATATTTCAACGTTTTTTGATGGTTCTGAGCCACCAAACACACTTAAAGCATGCAGAATCGACTCAGAATAGGAAAAGGAGACGTTTAGGTCAATTTTATGCATTCTGGCGTTCGTAGATACAAGAAAACTGTTAAAATTCTTCAGAAACGTCACTTTTGAAGTGTTTTCTTGTACTTTTGAGCCAATCAGATACCCTACGGGCTCGGAAAGTGCAACGAAACCATCAAATTTTAGCTAGAAACTGTATTTTTGTCGATTTTTATTGAATTTGAATAATATTTCAACGTTTTTTGATGGTTCTGAGCCACCAAACACACTTAAAGCATGCAGAATCGACTCAGAATAGGAAAAGGAGACGTTTAGGTCAATTTTATGCATTCTGGCGTTCGTAGATACAAGAAAACTGTTAAAATTCTTCAGAAACGTCACTTTTGAAGTGTTTTCTTGTACTTTTAAGCCAATCAGATAACCTACGGGCTCGGAAAGTGCAACGAAACCATCAAATTTTAGCTAGAAACTGTATTTTTGTCGATTTTTATTGAATTTGAACTATATTTCAACGTTTTTTGATGGTTCTGAGCCACCAAACACACTTAAAGCATGCAGAATCGACTCAGAATAGGAAAAGGAGACGTTTAGGTCAATTTTATGCATTCTGGCGTTCGTAGATACAAGAAAACTGTTAAAATTCTTCAGAAACGTCACTTTTGAAGTGTTTTCTTGTACTTTTAAGCCAATCAGATACCCTACGGGCTCGGAAAGTGCAACGAAACCATCAAATTTTAGCTAGAAACTGTATTTTTGTCGATTTTTATTGAATTTGAACTATATTTCAACGTTTTTTGATGGTTCTGAGCCACCAAACACACTTAAAGCATGCAGAATCGACTCAGAATAGGAAAAGGAGACGTTTAGGTCAATTTTATGCATTCTGGCGTTCGTAGATACAAGAAAACTGTTAAAATTCTTCAGAAACGTCACTTTTGAAGTGTTTTCTTGTACTTTTAAGCCAATCAGATACCCTACGGGCTCGGAAAGTGCAACGAAACCATCAAATTTTAGCTAGAAACTGTATTTTTGTCGATTTTTATTGAATTTGAACTATATTTCAACGTTTTTTGATGGTTCTGAGCCACCAAACACACTTAAAGCATGCAGAATCGACTCAGAATAGGAAAAGGAGACGTTTAGGTCAATTTTATGCATTCTGGCGTTCGTAGATACAAGAAAACTGTTAAAATTCTTCAGAAACGTCACTTTTGAAGTGTTTTCTTGTACTTTTAAGCCAATCAGATACCCTACGGGCTCGGAAAGTGCAACGAAACCATCAAATTTTAGCTAGAAACTGTATTTTTGTCGATTTTTATTGAATTTGAACTATATTTCAACGTTTTTTGATGGTTCTGAGCCACCAAACACACTTAAAGCATGCAGAATCGACTCAGAATAGGAAAAGGAGACGTTTAGGTCAATTTTATGCATTCTGGCGTTCGTAGATACAAGAAAACTGTTAAAATTCTTCAGAAACGTCACTTTTGAAGTGTTTTCTTGTACTTTTAAGCCAATCAGATACCCTACGGGCTCGGAAAGTGCAACGAAACCATCAAATTTTAGCTAGAAACTGTATTTTTGTCGATTTTTATTGAATTTGAACTATATTTCAACGTTTTTTGATGGTTCTGAGCCACCAAACACACTTAAAGCATGCAGAATCGACTCAGAATAGGAAAAGGGACGTTTAGGTCAATTTTATGCATTCTGGCGTTCGTAGATACAAGAAAACTGTTAAAATTCTTCAGAAACGTCACTTTTGAAGTGTTTTCTTGTACTTTTAAGCCAATCAGATACCCTACGGGCTCGGAAAGTGCAACGAAACCATCAAATTTTAGCTAGAAACTGTATTTTTGTCGATTTTTATTGAATTTGAACTATATTTCAACGTTTTTTGATGGTTCTGAGCCACCAAACACACTTAAAGCATGCAGAATCGACTCAGAATAGGAAAAGGAGACGTTTAGGTCAATTTTATGCATTCTGGCGTTCGTAGATACAAGAAAACTGTTAAAATTCTTCAGAAACGTCACTTTTGAAGTGTTTTCTTGTACTTTTAAGCCAATCAGATACCCTACGGGCTCGGAAAGTGCAACGAAACCATCAAATTTTAGCTAGAAACTGTATTTTTGTCGATTTTTATTGAATTTGAACTATATTTCAACGTTTTTTGATGGTTCTGAGCCACCAAACACACTTAAAGCATGCAGAATCGACTCTGAATAGGAAAAGGAGACGTTTAGGTCAATTTTATGCATTCTGGCGTTCGTAGATTAAAGAAAACTGTTAAAATTCTTCAGAAACGTCACTTTTGAAGTGTTTTCTTATACTTTTAAGCCAATCAGATACCCTACGGGCTCGGAAAGTGCAACGAAACCATCAAATTTTAGCTAGAAACTGTATTTTTGTCGATTTTTATTGAATTTGAACTATATTTCAACGTTTTTTGATGGTTCTGAGCCACCAAACACACTTAAAGCATGCAGAATCGACTCAGAATAGGAAAAGGAGACGTTTAGGTCAATTTTGTGCATTCTGGCGTTCGTAGATACAAGAAAACTGTTAAAATTCTTCAGAAACGTCACTTTTGAAGTGTTTTCTTGTACTTTTAACCCAATCAGATACCATACGGGCTCGGAAAGTGCAACTAAACCATCAAATTTTAGCTAGAAACTGTATTTTTGTCGATTTTTATTGAATTTGAACTATATTTCAACGTTTTTTGATGGTTCTGAGCCACCAAACACACTTAAAGCATGCAGAATCGACTCAGAATAGGAAAAGGAGACGTTTAGGTCAATTTTATGCATTCTGGCGTTCGTAGATACAAGAAAACTGTTAAAATTCTTCAGAAACGTCACTTTTGAAGTGTCTTCTTGTACTTTTAAGCCAATCAGATACCCTACGGGCTCGGAAAGTGCAACGAAACCATCAAATTTTAGCTAGAAACTGTATTTTTGTCGATTTTTATTGAATTTGAACTATATTTCAACGTTTTTTGATGGTTCTGAGCCACCAAACACACTTAAAGCATGCAGAATCGACTCAGAATAGGAAAAGGAGACGTTTAGGTCAATTTTATGCATTCTGGCGTTCGTAGATACAAGAAAACTGTTAAAATTCTTCAGAAAC
>NW_026973236.1:0-25210 GCF_036711695.1 Zophobas morio | reverse complement strand
GTATCTGAGTGGCTTAAAAGTACTAGAAAACACTTCAAAAGTGACGTTTCTGAAGAATTTTAACAGTTTTCTTGTATCTACGAACACCAGAATGCATAAAATTGACCTAAACGTCTCCTTTTCCTATTCTGAGTCGATTCAGCATGCTTTAAGTGTGTTTGGTGGCTCAGAACCATCAAAAATCGTTGAAATATAGTTCAAATTCAATAAAAATCGACAAAAATACAGTTTCTAGCTAAAATTTGATGGTTTCGTTGCACTTTCCGAGCCCGTAGGGTATCAGAGTGGCTTAAAAGTACAAGAAAACACTTCAAAAGTGACGTTTCTGAAGAATTTTAACAGTTTTCTTGTATCTACGAACGCCAGAATGCATAAAATTGACCTAAACCTCTCCTTTTCCTATTCTGAGTCGATTCTGCATGCTTTAAGTGTGTTTGGTGGCTCAGAACCATCAAAAAACGTTGAAATATAGTTCAAATTCTATAGAAATCGACAAAAATACAGTTTCTAGCTAAAATTTGATGGTTTCGTTGCACTTTCCGAGCCCGTAGGGTATCTGAGTGGCTTAAAAGTACAAGAAAACACTTCAAAAGTGACGTTTCTGAAGAATTTTAACAGTTTTCTTGTATCTACGAACACCAGAATGCATAAAATTGACCTAAACGTCTCCTTTTCCTATTCTGAGTCGATTCAGCATGCTTTAAGTGTGTTTGGTGGCTCAGAACCATCAAAAATCGTTGAAATATAGTTCAAATTCAATAAAAATCGACAAAAATACAGTTTCTAGCTAAAATTTGATGGTTTCGTTGCACTTTCCGAGCCCGTAGGGTATCAGAGTGGCTTAAAAGTACAAGAAAACACTTCAAAAGTGACGTTTCTGAAGAATTTTAACAGTTTTCTTGTATCTACGAACGCAGAATGCATAAAATTGACCTAAACGTCTCCTTTTCCTATTCTGAGTCGATTCTGCATGCTTTAAGTGTGTTTGGTGGCTCAGAACCATCAAAAAACGTTGAAATATAGTTCAAATTCAATAAAAATCGACAAAAATACAGTTTCTAGCTAAAATTTGATGGTTTCGTTGCACTTTCCGAGACCGTAGGGTATCTGAGTGGCTTAAAGTACAAGAAAACACTTCAAAAGTGACGTTTCTGAAGCATTTTAACAGTTTTCTTGTATCTACGAACGCCAGAATGCATAAAATTGACCTAAACGTCTCCTTTTCCCATTCTGAGTCGATTCTGCATGCTTTAAGTGTGTTTGGTGGCTCAGAACCATCAAAAAACGTTGAAATATAGTTCAAATTCAATAAAAATCGACAAAAATACAGTTTCTAGCTAAAATTTGATGGTTTCGTTGCACTTTCCGAGCCCGTAGGATATCTGAGTGGCTTAAAAGTACAAGAAAACACTTCAAAAGTGACGTTTCTGAAGAATTTTAACAGTTTTCTTGTATCTACGAACGCCAGAATGCATAAAATTGACCTAAACGTCTCCTTTTCCTATTCTGAGTCGATTCTGCATGCTTTAAGTGTGTTTGGTGGCTCAGAACCATCAAAAAACTTTGAAATATAGTTCAAATTCAATAAAAATCGACAAAAATACAGTTTCTAGCTAAAATTTGATGGTTTCGTTGCACTTTCCGAGCCCGTAGGGTATCTGAGTGGCTTAAAAGTACAAGAAAACACTTCAAAAGTGACGTTTCTGAAGAATTTTAACAGTTTTCTTGTATCTACGAACGCCAGAATGCATAAAATTGACCTAAACGTCTCCTTTTCCTATTCTGAGTCGATTCTGCATGCTTTAAGTGTGTTTGGTGGCTCAGAACCATCAAAAAACGTTGAAATATAGTTCAAATTCAATAAAAATCAACAAAAATACAGTTTCTAGCTAAAATTTGATGGTTTCGTACCACTTTCCGAGCCCGTAGGGTATCTGAGTGGCTTAAAAGTACAAGAAAACACTTCAAAAGTGACGTTTCTGAAGAATTTTAACAGTTTTCTTGTATCTACGAACGCCAGAATGCATAAAATTGACCTAAACGTCTCCTTTTCCTATTCTGAGTCGATTCTGCATGCTTTAAGTGTGTTTGGTGGCTCAGAACCATCAAAAAACGTTGAAATATAGTTCAAATTCAATAAAAATCGACAAAAATACAGTTTCTAGCTAAAATTTGATGGTTTCGTTGCACTTTCCGAGCCCGTAGGGTATCTGAGTGGCTTAAAAGTACAAGAAAACACTTCAAAAGTGACGTTTCTGAAGAATTTTAACAGTTTTCTTGTATCTACGAACGCCAGAATGCATAAAATTGACCTAAACCTCTCCTTTTCCTATTCTGAGTCGATTCTGCATGCTTTAAGTGTGTTTGGTGGCTCAGAACCATCAAAAAACGTTGAAATATAGTTCAAATTCAATAGAAATCGACAAAAATACAGTTTCTAGCTAAAATTTGATGGTTTCGTTGCACTTTCCGAGCCCGTAGGGTGTCTGAGTGGCTTAAAAGTACTAGAAAACACTTCAAAAGTGACGTTTCTGAAGAATTTTAACAGTTTTCTTGTATCTACGAACACCAGAATGCATAAAATTGACCTAAACGTCTCCTTTTCCTATTCTGAGTCGATTCAGCATGCTTTAAGTGTGTTTGGTGGCTCAGAACCATCAAAAATCGTTGAAATATAGTTCAAATTCAATAAAAATCGACAAAAATACAGTTTCTAGCTAAAATTTGATGGTTTCGTTGCACTTTCCGAGCCCGTAGGGTATCAGAGTGGCTTAAAAGTACAAGAAAACACTTCAAAAGTGACGTTTCTGAAGAATTTTAACAGTTTTCTTGTATCTACGAACGCCAGAATGCATAAAATTGACCTAAACCTCTCCTTTTCCTATTCTGAGTCGATTCTGCATGCTTTAAGTGTGTTTGGTGGCTCAGAACCATCAAAAAACGTTGAAATATAGTTCAAATTCAATAGAAATCGACAAAAATACAGTTTCTAGCTAAAATTTGATGGTTTCGTTGCACTTTCCGAGCCCGTAGGGTATCTGAGTGGCTTAAAAGTACAAGAAAACACTTCAAAAGTGACGTTTCTGAAGAATTTTAACAGTTTTCTTGTATCTACGAACACCAGAATGCATAAAATTGACCTAAACGTCTCCTTTTCCTATTCTGAGTCGATTCAGCATGCTTTAAGTGTGTTTGGTGGCTCAGAACCATCAAAAATCGTTGAAATATAGTTCAAATTCAATAAAAATCGACAAAAATACAGTTTCTAGCTAAAATTTGATGGTTTCGTTGCACTTTCCGAGCCCGTAGGGTATCAGAGTGGCTTAAAAGTACAAGAAAACACTTCAAAAGTGACGTTTCTGAAGAATTTTAACAGTTTTCTTGTATCTACGAACGCCAGAATGCATAAAATTGACCTAAACGTCTCCTTTTCCTATTCTGAGTCGATTCTGCATGCTTTAAGTGTGTTTGGTGGCTCAGAACCATCAAAAACGTTGAAATATAGTTCAAATTCAATAAAAATCGACAAAAATACAGTTTCTAGCTAAAATTTGATGGTTTCGTTGCACTTTCCGAGACCGTAGGGTATCTGAGTGGCTTAAAAGTACAAGAAAACACTTCAAAAGTGACGTTTCTGAAGAATTTTAACAGTTTTCTTGTATCTACGAACGCCAGAATGCATAAAATGGACCTAAACGTCTCCTTTTCCTATTCTGAGTCGATTCTGCATGCTTTAAGTGTGTTTGGTGGCTCAGAACCATCAAAAAACGTTGAAATATAGTTCAAATTCAATAAAAATCGACAAAAATACAGTTTCTAGCTAAAATTTGATGGTTTCGTTGCACTTTCCGAGCCCGTAGGGTATCTGAGTGGCTTAAAAGTACAAGAAAACACTTCAAAAGTGACGTTTCTGAAGAATTTTAACAGTTTTCTTGTATCTACGAACGCCAGAATGCATAAAATTGACCTAAACGTCTCCTTTTCCTATTCTGAGTCGATTCTGCATGCTTTAAGTGTGTTTGGTGGCTCAGAACCATCAAAAAACGTTGAAATATAGTTCAAATTCAATAAAAATCGACAAAAATACAGTTTCTAGCTAAAATTTGATGGTTTCGTTGCACTTTCCGAGCCCGTAGAGGATCTGAGTGGCTTAAAAGTACAAGAAAACACTTCAAAAGTGACGTTTCTGAAGAATTTTAACAGTTTTCTTGTATGTACGAACGCCAGAATGCATAAAATTGACCTAAACGTCTCCTGTTCCTATTCTGAGTCGATTCTGCATGCTTTAAGTGTGTTTGGTGGCTCAGAACCATCAAAAAACGTTGAAATATAGTTCAAATTCAATAAAAATCGACAAAAATACAGTTTCTAGCTAAAATTTGATGGTTTCGTTGCACTTTCCGAGCCCGTAGGGTATCTGAGTGGCTTAAAAGTACAAGAAAGCACTTCAATAGTGACGTTTCTGAAGAATTTTAACAGTTTTCTTGTATCTACGAACGCCAGAATGCATAAAATTGACCTAAACGTCTCCTTTTCCCATTCTGAGTCGATTCTGCATGCTTTAAGTGTGTTTGGTGGCTCAGAACCATCAAAAAACGTTGAAATATAGTTCAAATTCAATAAAAATCGACAAAAATACAGTTTCTAGCTAAAATTTGATGGTTTCGTTGCACTTTCCGAGCCCGTAGGGTATCTGAGTGGCTTAAAATTTCAAGAAAACACTTCAAAAGTGACGTTTCTGAAGAATTTTAACAGTTTTCTTGTATCTACGAACGCCAGAATGCATAAAATTGACCTAAACGTCTCCTTTTCCTATTCTGAGTCGATTCTGCATGCTTTAAGTGTGTTTGGTGGCTCAGAACCATCAAAAAACGTTGAAATATAGTTCAAATTCAATAAAAATCGACAAAAATACAGTTTCTAGCTAAAATTTGATGGTTTCGTTGCACTTTCCGAGCCCGTAGGGTATCTGAGTGGCTTAAAAGTACAAGAAAACACTTCAAAAGTGACGTTTCTGAAGAATTTTAACAGTTTTCTTGTATCTACGAACGCCAGAATGCATAAAATTGACCTAAACGTCTCCTTTTCCTATTCTGAGTCGATTCTGCATGCTTTAAGTGTGTTTGGTGGCTCAGAACCATCAAAAAACGTTGAAATATAGTTCAAATTCAATAAAAATCGACAAAAATACAGTTTCTAGCTAAAATTTGATGGTTTCGTTGCACTTTCCGAGCCCGTAGGGTATCTGAGTGGCTTAAAAGTACAAGAAAACACTTCAAAAGTGACGTTTCTGAAGAATTTTAACAGTTTTCTTGTATCTACGAACGCCAGAATGCATAAAATTGACATAAACGTCTCCTTTTCCTATTCTGAGTCGATTCTGCATGCTTTAAGTGTGTTTGGTGGCTCAGAACCATCAAAAAACGTTGAAATATAGTTCAAATTCAATAAAAATCGACAAAAATACAGTTTCTAGCTAAAATTTGATGGTTTCGTTGCACTTTCCGAGCCCGTAGGGTATCTGAGTGGCTTAAAAGTACAAGAAAACACTTCAAAAGTGACGTTTCTGAAGAATTTTAACAGTTTTCTTGTATCTACGAACGCCAGAATGCATAAAATTGACCTAAACGTCTCCTTTTTCTATTCTGAGTCGACTCTGCATGCTTTAAGTGTGTTTGGTGGCTCAGAACCATCAAAAAACGTTGAAATATAGTTCAAATTCAATAAAAATCGACAAAAATACAGTTTCTAGCTAAAATTTGATGGTTTCGTTGCACTTTCCGAGCCCGTAGGGTATCTGAGTGGCTTAAAAGTACAAGAAAACACTTCAAAAGTGACGTTTCTGAAGAATTTTAACAGTTTTCTTGTATCTACGAACGCCAGAATGCATAAAATTGACCTAAACATCTCCTTTTCCTATTCTGAGTCGATTCTGCATGCTTTAAGTGTGTTTGGTGGCTCAGAACCATCAAAAAACGTTGAAATATAGTTCAAATTCAATAAAAATCGACAAAAATACAGTTTCTAGCTAAAATTTGATGGTTTCGTTGCACTTTCCGAGCCCGTAGGGTATCTGAGTGGCTTAAAAGTACAAGAAAACACTTCAAAAGTGACGTTTCTGAAGAATTTTAACAGTTTTCTTGTATCTACGAACGCCAGAATGCATAAATTTGACCTAAACGTCTCCTTTTCCTATTCTGAGTCGATTCTGCATGCTTTAAGTGTGTTTGGTGGCTCAGAACCATCAAAAAAAGTTGAAATATAGTTCAAATTCAATAAAAATCGACAAAAATACAGTTTCTAGCTAAAATTTGATGGTTTCGTTGCACTTTCCGAGCCCGTAGAGTATCTGAGTGGCTTAAAAGTACAAGAAAACACTTCAAAAGTGACGTTTCTGAAGAATTTTAACAGTTTTCTTGTATCTACGAACGCCAGAATGCATAAAATTGACCTAAACGTCTCCTTTTCCTATTCTGAGTCGATTCTGCATGCTTTAAGTGTGTTTGGTGGCTCAGAACCATCAAAAAACGTTGAAATATAGTTCAAATTCAATAAAAATCGACAAAAATACAGTTTCTAGCTAAAATTTGATGGTTTCGTTGCACTTTCCGAGCCCGTAGGGTATCTGAGTGGCTTAAAAGTACAAGAAAACACTTCAAAAGTGACGTTTCTGAAGAATTTTAACAGTTTTCTTGTATCTACGAACGCCAGAATGCATAAAATTGACCTAAACGTCTCCTTTTCCTATTCTGAGTCGATTCTGCATGCTTTAAGTGTGTTTATTGGCTCAGAACCATCAAAAAACGTTGAAATATAGTTCAAATTCAATAAAAATCGACAAAAATACAGTTTCTAGCTAAAATTTGATGGTTTCGTTGCACTTTCCGAGCCCGTAGGGTATCTGAGTGGCTTAAAAGTACAAGAAAACACTTCAAAAGTGACGTTTCTGAAGAATTTTAACAGTTTTCTTGTATCTACGAACGCCAGAATGCATAAAATTGACCTAAACGTCTCCTTTTCCTATTCTGAGTCGATTCTGCATGCTTTAAGTGTGTTTGGTGGGTCAGAACCATCAAAAAACGTTGAAATATAGTTCAAATTCAATAAAAATCGACAAAAATACAGTTTCTAGCTAAAATTTGATGGTTTCGTTGCACTTTCCGAGCCCGTAGGGTATCTGAGTGGCTTAAAAGTACAAGAAAACACTTCAAAAGTGACGTTTCTGAAGAATTTTAACAGTTTTCTTGTATCTACGAACGCCAGAATGCATAAAATTGACCTAAACGTCTCCTTTTTCTATTCTGAGTCGACTCTGCATGCTTTAAGTGTGTTTGGTGGCTCAGAACCATCAAAAAACGTTGAAATATAGTTCAAATTCAATAAAAATCGACAAAAATACAGTTTCTAGCTAAAATTTGATGGTTTCGTTGCACTTTCCGAGCCCGTAGGGTATCTGAGTGGCTTAAAAGTACAAGAAAACACTTCAAAAGTGACGTTTCTGAAGAATTTTAACAGTTTTCTTGTATCTACGAACGCCAGAATGCATAAAATTGACCTAAACATCTCCTTTTCCTATTCTGAGTCGATTCTGCATGCTTTAAGTGTGTTTGGTGGCTCAGAACCATCAAAAAACGTTGAAATATAGTTCAAATTCAATAAAAATCGACAAAAATACAGTTTCTAGCTAAAATTTGATGGTTTCGTTGCACTTTCCGAGCCCGTAGGGTATCTGAGTGGCTTAAAAGTACAAGAAAACACTTCAAAAGTGACGTTTCTGAAGAATTTTAACAGTTTTCTTGTATCTACGAACGCCAGAATGCATAAAATTGACCTAAACGTCTCCTTTTCCTATTCTGAGTCGATTCTGCATGCTTTAAGTGTGTTTGGTGGCTCAGAACCATCAAAAAACGTTGAAATATAGTTCAAATCCAATAAAAATCGACAAAAATACAGTTTCTAGCTAAAATTTGATGGTTTCGTTGCACTTTCCGAGCCCGTAGGGTATCTGAGTGGCTTAAAAGTACAAGAAAACACTTCAAAAGTGACGTTTCTGAAGAATTTTAACAGTTTTCTTGTATCTACGAACGCCAGAATGCATAAAATTGACCTAAACGTCTCCTTTTCCTATTCTGAGTCGATTCTGCATGCTTTAAGTGTGTTTGGTGGCTCAGAACCATCAAAAAACGTTGAAATATAGTTCAAATTCAATAAAAATCGACAAAAATACAGTTTCTAGCTAAAATTTGATGGTTTCGTTGCACTTTCCGAGCCCGTAGGGTATCTGAGTGGCTTAAAAGTACAAGAAAACACTTCAAAAGTGACGTTTCTGAAGAATTTTAACAGTTTTCTTGTATCTACGAACGCCAGAATGCATAAAATTGACCTAAACGTCTCCTTTTCCTATTCTGAGTCGATTCTGCATGCTTTAAGTGTGTTTGGTGGCTCAGAACCATCAAAAAACGTTGAAATATAGTTCAAATTCAATAAAAATCGACAAAAATACAGTTTCTAGCTAAAATTTGATGGTTTCGTTGCACTTTCCGAGCCCGTAGGGTATCTGAGTGGCTTAAAAGTACAAGAAAACACTTCAAAAGTGACGTTTCTGAAGAATTTTAACAGTTTTCTTGTATCTACGAACGCCAGAATGCATAAAATTGACCTAAATGTCTCCTTTTCCTATTCTGAGTCGATTCTGCATGCTTTAAGTGTGTTTGGTGGCTCAGAACCATCAAAAAACGTTGAAATATAGTTCAAATTCAATAAAAATCGACAAAAATACAGTTTCTAGCTAAAATTTGATGGTTTCGTTGCACTTTCCGAGCCCGTAGGGTATCTGAGTGGCTTAAAAGTACAAGAAAACACTTCAAAAGTGACGTTTCTTAAGAATTTTAACAGTTTTCTTGTATCTACGAACGCCAGAATGCATAAAATTGACCTAAACGTCTCCTTTTCCTATTCTGAGTCGATTCTGCATGCTTTAAGTGTGTTTGGTGGCTCAGAACCATCAAAAAACGTTGAGATATAGTTCAAATTCAATAAAAATCGACAAAAATACAGTTTCTAGCTAAAATTTGATGGTTTCGTTGCACTTTCCGAGCCCGTAGGGTATCTGAGTGGCTTAAAAGTACAAGAAAACACTTCAAAAGTGACGTTTCTGAAGAATTTTAACAGTTTTCTTGTATCTACGAACGCCAGAATGCATAAAATTGACCTAAACGTCTCCTTTTCCTATTCTGAGTCGATTCTGCATGCTTTAAGTGTGTTTGGTGGCTCAGAACCATCAAAAAACGTTGAAATATAGTTCAAATTCAATAAAAATCGACAAAAATACAGTTTCTAGCTAAAATTTGATGGTTTCGTTGCACTTTCCGAGCCCGTAGGGTATCTGAGTGGCTTAAAAGTACAAGAAAACACTTCAAAAGTGACGTTTCTGAAGAATTTTAACAGTTTTCTTGTATCTACGAACGCCAGAATGCATAAAATTGACCTAAACGTCTCCTTTTCCTATTCTGAGTCGATTCTGCATGCTTTAAGTGTGTTTGGTGGCTCAGAACCATCAAAAAACGTTGAAATATAGTTCAAATTTAATAAAAATCGACAAAAATACAGTTTCTAGCTAAAATTTGATGGTTTCGTTGCACTTTCCGAGCCCGTAGGGTATCTGAGTGGCTTAAAAGTACAAGAAAACACTTCAAAAGTGACGTTTCTGAAGAATTTTAACAGTTTTCTTGTATCTACGAACGCCAGAATGCATAAAATTGACCTAAACGTCTCCTTTTCCTATTCTGAGTCGATTCTGCATGCTTTAAGTGTGTTTGGTGGCTCAGAACTATCAAAAAACGTTGAAATATAGTTCAAATTCAATAAAAATCGACAAAAATACAGTTTCTAGCTAAAATTTGATGGTTTCGTTGCACTTTCCGAGCCCGTAGGGTATCTGAGTGGCTTAAAAGTACAAGAAAACACTTCAAAAGTGACGTTTCTGAAGAATTTTAACAGTTTTCTTGTATCTACGAACGCCAGAATGCATAAAATTGACCTAAACGTCTCCTTTTCCTATTCTGAGTCGATTCTGCATGCTTTAAGTGTGTTTGGTGGCTCAGAACCATCAAAAAACGTTGAAATATAGTTCAAATTCAATAAAAATCGACAAAAATACAGTTTCTAGCTAAAATTTGATGGTTTCGTTGCACTTTCCGAGCCCGTAGGGTATCTGAGTGGCTTAAAAGTACAAGAAAACACTTCAAAAGTGACGTTTCTGAAGAATTTTAACAGTTTTCTTGTATCTACGAACGCCAGAATGCATAAAATTGACCTAAACGTCTCCTTTTCCTATTCTGAGTCGATTCTGCATGCTTTAAGTGTGTTTGGTGGCTCAGAACCATCAAAAAACGTTGAAATATAGTTCAAATTCAATAAAAATCGACAAAAATACAGTTTCTAGCTAAAATTTGATGGTTTCGTTGCACTTTCCGAGCCCGTAGGGTATCTGAGTGGCTTAAAAGTACAAGAAAACACTTCAAAAGTGACGTTTCTGAAGAATTTTAACAGTTTTCTTGTATCTACGAACGCCAGAATGCATAAAATTGACCTAAACGTCTCCTTTTCCTATTCTGAGTCGATTCTGCATGCTTTAAGTGTGTTTGGTGGCTCAGAACCATCAAAAAACGTTGAAATATAGTTCAAATTCAATAAAAATCGACAAAAATACAGTTTCTAGCTAAAATTTGATGGTTTCGTTGCACTTTCCGAGCCCGTAGGGTATCTGAGTGGCTTAAAAGTCCAAGAAAACACTTCAAAAGTAACGTTTCTGAAGAATTTTAACAGTTTTCTTGTATCTACGAACGCCAGAATGCATAAAATTGACCTAAACGTCTCCTTTTCCTATTCTGAGTCGATTCTGCATGCTTTAAGTGTGTTTGGTGGCTCAGAACCATCAAAAAACGTTGAAATATAGTTCAAATTCAATAAAAATCGACAAAAATACAGTTTCTAGCTAAAATTTGATGGTTTCGTTGCACTTTCCGAGCCCGTAGGGTATCTGAGTGGCTTAAAAGTACAAGAAAACACTTCAAAAGTGACGTTTCTGAAGAATTTTAACAGTTTTCTTGTATCTACGAACGCCAGAATGCATAAAATTGACCTAAACGTCTCCTTTTCCTATTCTGAGTCGATTCTGCATGCTTTAAGTGTGTTTGGTGGCTCAGAACCATCAAAAAACGTTGAAATATAGTTCAAATTCAATAAAAATCGACAAAAATACAGTTTCTAGCTAAAATTTGATGGTTTCGTTGCACTTTCCGAGCCCGTAGGGTATCTGAGTGGCTTAAAAGTACAAGAAAACACTTCAAAAGTGACGTTTCTGAAGAATTTTAACAGTTTTCTTGTATCTACGAACGCCAGAATGCATAAAATTGACCTAAACGTCTCCTTTTCCTATTCTGAGTCGATTCTGCATGCTTTAAGTGTGTTTGGTGGCTCAGAACCATCAAAAAACGTTGAAATATAGTTCAAATTCAATAAAAATCGACAAAAATACAGTTTCTAGCTAAAATTTGATGGTTTCGTTGCACTTTCCGAGCCCGTAGGGTATCTGAGTGGCTTAAAAGTCCAAGAAAACACTTCAAAAGTGACGTTTCTGAAGAATTTTAACAGTTTTCTTGTATCTACGAACGCCAGAATGCATAAAATTGACCTAAACGTCTCCTTTTCCTATTCTGAGTCGATTCTGCATGCTTTAAATGTGTTTGGTGGCTCAGAACCATCAAAAAACGTTGAAATATAGTTCAAATTCAATAAAAATCGACAAAAATACAGTTTCTAGCTAAAATTTGATGGTTTCGTTGCACTTTCCGAGCCCGTAGGGTATCTGAGTGGCTTAAAAGTACAAGAAAACACTTCAAAAGTGACGTTTCTGAAGAATTTTAACAGTTTTCTTGTATCTACGAACGCCAGAATGCATAAAATTGACCTAAACGTCTCCTTTTCCTATTCTGAGTCGATTCTGCATGCTTTAAGTGTGTTTGGTGGCTCAGAACCATCAAAAAACGTTGAAATATAGTTCAAATTCAATAAAAATCGACAAAAATACAGTCTCTAGCTAAAATTTGATGGTTTCGTTGCACTTTCCGAGCCCGTAGGGTATCTGAGTGGCTTAAAAGTACAAGAAAACACTTCAAAAGTGACGTTTCTGAAGAATTTTAACAGTTTTCTTGTATCTACGAACGCCAGAATGCATTTAAAATTGACCTAAACGTCTCCTTTTCCTATTCTGAGTCGATTCTGCATGCTTTAAGTGTGTTTGGTGGCTCAGAACCATCAAAAAACGTTGAAATATAGTTCAAATTCAATAAAAATCGACAAAAATACAGTTTCTAGCTAAAATTTGATGGTTTCGTTGCACTTTCCGAGCCCGTAGGGTATCTGAGTGGCTTAAAAGTACAAGAAAACACTTCAAAAGTGACGTTTCTGAAGAATTTTAACAGTTTTCTTGTATCTACGAACGCCAGAATGCAAAATTGACCTAAACGTCTCCTTTTCCTATTCTGAGTCGATTCTGCATGCTTTAACCCTCATAATACCAAACTTTTTTTGTGGCACGTAATACCGGTGGGGTCTGTAGTGACCCCGTACTTTCTAATATTACTTTGTACTTAAAATTGTTTTAAAGTTTGTTAGAATTGATATTTTTATTTATTAAACATTTAAAAACTATTATAAAATTTAAAATCATAATATAATATTCTTCATAACATTAAAAAAAAATATATATAATTCTGTTGAACATTCTACACAAATTATTTGCTGATGTTCGTTGCAAACCAAACGACTACAATATTGGCATCTTCTGGAGTACTTTCTATCCAAGTTGCTGGCACATTTCCAACATCTACCTCGTTTTAGCTTTTGCGTTTGTTGCTGTATGAATCTTGCAATGTGGGTATCCATAATTCAAGAAGTGTTCTGATCGGTGATAACTTGTCCGAATCTCGATTTTTTCTTCTGGCTTCAGCATTATCAAAACGCAGACATTGAGAAATTATGGTAAACCTGTTTCTGCTCATAGTTTTGTTGAATATAGGACGGCCATCTTCTACATTCCACAAATTCGTAAGTCCTTCATTATGAGATTTGTAATCTCCTGCCAGGATTAGCAAACCAACAAAACGTAGAAACTCATTCGCGTCCATGGTTTTCCATACGTCTCCGTACTTCAGTTGACCTTCTGCATTAGTCCACTGAACAATGTGATTTACAATATTATCTCTGAAAAATAGTTGAAAACTACTGCAAATTGTGTCCACGTTCCGCCTAGTATATCTTGTAGGTCCTTCTTCTTGATGCATAATGTTGCGCACTGGTTGTCGTCCTGTTCTGTGTGTTAGTGGGTCTAAGTACCATTTTTCGAGTTTATTTTTCGACGTGAAGTAAGTACCATCTAAACATTTTCTGTCATAATTTTGAAAATAATGAAAAACTTACATAAGAAAATTTAGTTGTTGCTTTTCACTATTAGCAGATACAGGTTCTGCGGCGGACGTATTTTCGGAGTCGTATTCTGACTGCACTTCAGTCAAATCCTCTTCTTCGCTATCATCTGAATTAGCAGTAACATTCTCGTCAACTTCAACATCATTATCACATTCTCGAAACCACTCTAGTAAAACATCTTCCGCACCTTTGTCGCCTAAACGAACCGAACTTCTTCCAGCCATGACTTTCGATCGAATGAACAAGAACAATGCAACTTGCATAAACGCAGTGTATACAGCACTAACACAAAATTCGGGGGAGCACCGGGCAACAGGAGAAGAGTGAGAAAACGGGATTACCAGTAAAAAATCTTAAAATTATATTACCCGTGTAGAAACCAGGGAAGCACTGAACGAGCAAATGATACGCCAGTGAAGCTAAGAAACATATATAGACCAGGAAAATATCAAAATAAGGAAAGAAATCGATGAAAATTTTAAAATCACTTATTTTGTAACTGGGGTCGCTGATGACCCCAATGGTACTACGTGTGATCTTATCATTTTTTGATAAAATTATGCTAGCTACAAAAATTCTGCTTTAGCCAAACTAAGAAAACAAGAAGTTAAGAAAAGTCAATTTTTTTCAGAATTTAAAATAAAAAAATTTCAATAGAAAAACACGTTCAAACTGCGCTTGGGGTCTCCAATGACCCCACGGTATTATGAGGGTTAAGTGTGTTTGGTGGCTCAGAACCATCAAAAAACGTTGAAATATAGTTCAAATTCAGTAAAAATCGACAAAAATACAGTTTCTAGCTAAAATTTGATGGTTTCGTTGCACTTTCCGAGCCCGTAGGGTATCTGAGTGGCTTAAAAGTACAAGAAAACACTTCAAAAGTGACGTTTCTGAAGAATTTTAACAGTTTTCTTGTATCTACGAACGCCAGAATGCATAAAATTGACCTAAACGTCTCCTTTTCCTATTCTGAGTCGATTCTGCATGCTTTAAGTGTGTTTGGTGGCTCAGAACCATCAAAAAACGTTGAAATATAGTTCAAATTCAATAAAAATCGACAAAAATACAGTTTCTAGCTAAAATTTGATGGTTTCGTTGCACTTTCCGAGCCCGTAGGGTATCTGAGTGGCTTAAAAGTACAAGAACACACTTCAAAAGTGACGTTTCTGAAGAATTTTAACAGTTTTCTTGTATCTACGAACGCCAGAATGCATAAAATTGACCTAAACGTCTCCTTTTCCTATTCTGAGTCGATTCTGCATGCTTTAAGTGTGTTTGGTGGCTCAGAACCATCAAAAAACGTTGAAATATAGTTCAAATTCAATAAAAATCGACAAAAATACAGTTTCTAGCTAAAATTTGATGGTTTCGTTGCACTTTCCGAGCCCGTAGGGTATCTGAGTGGCTTAAAAGTACAAGAAAACACTTCAAAAGTGACGTTTCTGAAGAATTTTAACAGTTTTCTTGTATCTACGAACGCCAGAATGCATAAGGTTGACCTAAACGTCTCCTTTTCCTATTCTGAGTCGATTCTGCATGCTTTAAGTGTGTTTGGTGGCTCAGAACCATCAAAAAACGTTGAAATATAGTTCAAATTCAATAAAAATCGACAAAAATACAGTTTCTAGCTAAAATTTGATGGTTTCGTTGCACTTTCCGAGCCCGTAGGGTATCTGAGTGGCTTAAAAGTACAAGAAAACACTTCAAAAGTGACGTTTCTGAAGAATTTTAACAGTTTTCTTGTATCTACGAACGCCAGAATGCATAAAATTGACCTAAACGTCTCCTTTTCCTATTCTGAGTCGATTCTGCATGCTTTAAGTGTGTTTGGTGGCTCAGAACCATCAAAAAACGTTGAAATATAGTTCAAATTCAATAAAAATCGACAAAAATACAGTTTCTAGCTAAAATTTGATGGTTTCGTTGCACTTTCCGAGCCCGTAGGGTATCTGAGTGGCTTAAAAGTACAAGAAAACACTTCAAAAGTGACGTTTCTGAAGATTTTTAACAGTTTTCTTGTATCTACGAACGCCAGAATGCATAAAATTGACCTAAACGTCTCCTTTTCCTATTCTGAGTCGATTCTGCATGCTTTAAGTGTGTTTGGTGGCTCAGAATCTTCAAAAAACTTTGAAATATAGTTCAAATTCAATAAAAATCGACAAAAATACAGTTTCTAGCTAAAATTTGATGGTTTCGTTGTACTTTCCGAGCCCGTAGGGTATCTGAGTGGCTTAAAAGTACAAGAAAACACTTCAAAAGTGACGTTTCTGAAGAATTTTAACAGTTTTCTTGTATCTACGAACGCCAGAATGCATAAAATTGACCTAAACGTCTCCTTTTCCTATTCTGAGTCGATTCTGCATGCTTTAAGTGTGTTTGGTGGCTCAGAACCATCAAGAAACGTTGAAATATAGTTCAAATTCAATAAAAATCGACAAAAATACAGTTTCTAGCTAAAATTTGATGGTTTCGTTGCACTTTCCGAGCCCGTTGGGTATCTGAGTGGCTTAAAAGTACAAGAAAACACTTCAAAAGTGACGTTTCTGAAGAATTTTAACAGTTTTCTTGTATCTACGAACGCCAGAATGCATAAAATTGACCTAAACGTCTCCTTTTCCTATCCTGAGTCGATTCTGCATGCTTTAAGTGTGTTTGGTGGCTCAGAACCATCAAAAAACGTTGAAATATAGTTCAAATTCAATAAAAATCGACAAAAATACAGTTTCTAGCTAAAATTTGATGGTTTCGTTGCACTTTCCGAGCCCGTAGGGTATCTGAGTGGCTTAAAAGTACAAGAAAACACTTCAAAAGTGACGTTTCTGAAGAATTTTAACAGTTTTCTTGTATCTACGAACGCCAGAATGCATAAAATTGACCTAAACGTCTCCTTTTCCTATTCTGAGTCGATTGTGCATGCTTTAAGTGTGTTTGGTGGCTCAGAACCATCAAAAAACGTTGAAATATAGTTCAAATTCAATAAAAATCGACAAAAATACAGTTTCTAGCTAAAATTTGATGGTTTCGTTGCACTTTCCGAGCCCGTAGGGTATCTGAGTGGCTTAAAAGTACAAGAAAACACTTCAAAAGTGACGTTTCTGAAGAATTTTAACAGTTTTCTTGTATCTACGAACGCCAGAATGCATAAAATTGACCTAAACGTCTCCTTTTCCTATTCTGAGTCGATTCTGCATGCTTTAAGTGTGTTTGGTGGCTCAGAACCATCAAAAAACGTTGAAATATAGTTCAAATTCAATAAAAATCGACAAAAATACAGTTTCTAGCTAAAATTTGATGGTTTCGTTGCACTTTCCGAGCCTGTAGGGTATCTGAGTGGCTTAAAAGTACAAGAAAACACTTCAAAAGTGACGTTTCTGAAGAATTTTAACAGTTTTCTTGTATCTACGAACGCCAGAATGCATAAAATTGACCTAAACGTCTCCTTTTCCTATTCTGAGTCGATTCTGCATGCTTTAAGTGTGTTTGGTGGCTCAGAATCATCAAAAAACGTTGAAATATAGTTCAAATTCAATAAAAATTGACAAAAATACAGTTTCTAGCTAAAATTTGATGGTTTCGTTGTACTTTCCGAGCCCGTTGGGTATCTGAGTGGCTTAAAAGCACAAGAAAACACTTCAAAAGTGACGTTTCTGAAGAATTTTAACAGTTTTCTTGTATCTACGAACGCCAGAATGCATAAAATTGACCTAAACGTCTCCTTTTCCTATTCTGAGTCGATTCTGCATGCTTTAAGTGTGTTTGGTGGCTCAGAACCATCAAAAAACGTTGAAATATAGTTCAAATTCAATAAAAATCGACAAAAATACAGTTTCTAGCTAAAATTTGATGGTTTCGTTGCACTTTCCGAGCCCGTAGGGTATCTGAGTGGCTTAAAAGTACAAGAAAACACTTCAAAAGTGACGTTTCTGAAGAATTTTAACAGTTTTCTTGTATCTACGAACGCCAGAATGCATAAAATTGACCTAAACGTCTCCTTTTCCTATTCTGAGTCGATTCTGCATGCTTTAAGTGTGTTTGGTGGCTCAGAACCATCAAAAAACGTTGAAATATAGTTCAAATTCAATAAAAATCGACAAAAATACAGTTTCTAGCTAAAATTTGATGGTTTCGTTGCACTTTCCGAGCCCGTAGGGTATCTGAGTGGCTTAAAAGTACAAGAAAACACTTCAAAAGTGACGTTTCTGAAGAATTTTAACAGTTTTCTTGTATCTACGAACGCCAGAATTCATAAAATTGACCTAAACGTCTCCTTTTCCTATTCTGAGTCGATTCTGCATGCTTTAAGTGTGTTTGGTGGCTCAGAACCATCAAAAAACGTTGAAATATAGTTCAAATTCAATAAAAATCGACAAAAATACAGTTTCTAGCTAAAATTTGATGGTTTCGTTGCACTTTCCGAGCCCGTAGGGTATCTGAGTGGCTTAAAAGTACAAGAAAACACTTCAAAAGTGACGTTTCTGAAGAATTTTAACAGTTTTCTTGTATCTACGAACGCCAGAATGCATAAAATTGACCTAAACGTCTCCTTTTCCTATTCTGAGTCGATTCTGCATGCTTTAAGTGTGTTTGGTGGCTCAGAACCATCAAAAAACGTTGAAATATAGTTCAAATTCAATAAAAATCGACAAAAATACAGTTTCTAGCTAAAATTTGACGGTTTCGTTGCACTTTCCGAGCCCGTAGGGTATCTGAGTGGCTTAAAAGTACAAGAAAACACTTCAAAAGTGACGTTTCTGAAGAATTTTAACAGTTTTCTTGTATCTACGAACGCCAGAATGCATAAAATTGACCTAAACGTCTCCTTTTCCTATTCTGAGTCGATTCTGCATGCTTTAAGTGTGTTTGGTGGCTCAGAACCATCAAAAAACGTTGAAATATAGTTCAAATTCAATAAAAATCGACAAAAATACAGTTTCTAGCTAAAATTTTATGGTTTCGTTGCACTTTCCGAGCCCGTAGGGTATCTGAGTGGCTTAAAAGTACAAGAAAACACTTCAAAAGTGACGTTTCTGAAGAATTTTAACAGTTTTCTTGTATCTACGAACGCCAGAATGCATAAAATTGACCTAAACGTCTCCTTTTCCTATTCTGAGTCGATTCTGCATGCTTTAAGTGTGTTTGGTGGCTCAGAACCATCGAAAAACGTTGAAATATAGTTCAAATTCAATAAAAATCGACAAAAATACAGTTTCTAGCTAAAATTTGATGGTTTCGTTGCACTTTCCGAGCCCGTAGGGTATCTGAGTGGCTTAAAAGTACAAGAAAACACTTCAAAAGTGACGTTTCTGAAGAATTTTAACAGTTTTCTTGTATCTACGAACGCCAGAATGCATAAAATTGTCCTAAACGTCTCCTTTTCCTATTCTGAGTCGATTCTGCATGCTTTAAGTGTGTTTGGTGGCTCAGAACCATCAAAAAACGTTGAAATATAGTTCAAATTCAATAAAAATCGACAAAAATACAGTTTCTAGCTAAAATTTGATGGTTTCGTTGCACTTTCCGAGCCCGTAGGGTATCTGAGTGGCTTAAAAGTACAAGAAAACACTTCAAAAGTGACGTTTCTGAAGAATTTTAACAGTTTTCTTGTATCTACGAACGCCAGAATGCATAAAATTGACCTAAACGTCTCCTTTTCCTATTCTGAGTCGATTCTGCATGCTTTAAGTGTGTTTGGTGGCTCAGAACCATCAAAAAACGTTGAAATATAGTTCAAATTCAATAAAAATCGACAAAAATACAGTTTCTAGCTAAAATTTGATGGTTTCGTTGCACTTTCCGAGCCCGTAGGGTATCTGAGTGGCTTAAAAGTACAAGAAAACACTTCAAAAGTGACGTTTCTGAAGAATTTTAACAGTTTTCTTGTATCTACGAACGCCAGAATGCATAAAATTGACCTAAACGTCTCCTTTTCCTATTCTGAGTCGATTCTGCATGCTTTAAGTGTGTTTGGTGGCTCAGAACCATCAAAAAACGTTGAAATATAGTTCAAATTCAATAAAAATCGACAAAAATACAGTTTCTAGCTAAAATTTGATGGTTTCGTTGCACTTTCCGAGCCCGTAGGGTATCTGAGTGGCTTAAAAGTACAAGAAAACACTTCAAAAGTGACGTTTCTGAAGAATTTTAACAGTTTTCTTGTATCTACGAACGCCAGAATGCATAAAATTGACCTAAACGTCTCCTTTTCCTATTCTGAGTCGATTCTGCATGCTTTAAGTGTGTTTGGTGGCTCAGAACCATCAAAAAACGTTGAAATATAGTTCAAATTCAATAAAAATCGACAAAAATACAGTTTCTAGCTAAAATTTGATGGTTTCGTTGCACTTTCCGAGACCGTAGGGTATCTGAGTGGCTTAAAAGTACAAGAAAACACTTCAAAAGTGACGTTTCTGAAGAATTTTAACAGTTTTCTTGTATCTACGAACGCCAGAATGCATAAAATTGACCTAAACGTCTCCTTTTCCTATTCTGAGTCGATTCTGCATGCTTTAAGTGTGTTTGGTGGCTCAGAACCATCAAAAAACGTTGAAATATAGTTCAAATTCAATAAAAATCGACAAAAATACAGTTTCTAGCTAAAATTTGATGGTTTCGTTGCACTTTCCGAGCCCGTAGGATATCTGAGTGGCTTAAAAGTACAAGAAAACACTTCAAAAGTGACGTTTCTGAAGAATTTTAACAGTTTTCTTGTATCTACGAACGCCAGAATGCATAAAATTGACCTAAGCGTCTCCTTTTCCTATTCTGAGTCGATTCTGCATGCTTTAAGTGTGTTTGGTGGCTCAGAACCATCAAAAAATGTTGAAATATAGTTCAAATTCAATAAAAATCGACAAAAATACAGTTTCTAGCTAAAATTTGATGGTTTCGTTGCACTTTCCGAGCCCCTAGGGTATCTGAGTGGCTTAAAAGTACAAGAAAACACTTCAAAAGTGACGTTTCTGAAGAATTTTAACAGTTTTCTTGTATCTACGAACGCCAGAATGCATAAAATTGACCTAAACGTCTCCTTTTCCTATTCTGAGTCGATTCTGCATGCTTTAAGTGTGTTTGGTGGCTCAGAACCATCAAAAAACGTTGAAATATAGTTCAAATTCAATAAAAATCGACAAAAATACAGTTTCTAGCTAAAATTTGATGGTTTCGTTGCACTTTCCGAGCCCGTTGGGTATCTGAGTGGCTTAAAAGTACAAGAAAACACTTCAAAAGTGACGTTTCTGAAGAATTTTAACAGTTTTCTTGTATCTACGAACGCCAGAATGCATAAAATTGACCTAAACGTCTCCTTTTCCTATTCAGAGTCGATTCTGCATGCTTTAAGTGTGTTTGGTGGCTCAGAACCATCAAAAAACGTTGAAATATCAAATTCAATAAAAATCGACAAAAATACAGTTTCTAGCTAAAATTTGATGGTTTCGTTGCACTTTCCGAGCCCGTAGGGTATCTGAGTGGCTTAAAAGTACAAGAAAACACTTCAAAAGTGACGTTTCTGAAGAATTTTAACAGTTTTCTTGTATCTACGAACGCCAGAATGCATAAAATTGACCTAAACGTCTCCTTTTCCTATTCTGAGTCGATTCTGCATGCTTTAAGTGTGTTTGGTGGCTCAGAACCATCAAAAAACGTTGAAATATAGTTCAAATTCAATAAAAATCGACAAAAATACAGTTTCTAGCTAAAATTTGATGGTTTCGTTGCACTTTCCGAGCCCGTAGGGTATCTGAGTGGCTTAAAAGTACAAGAAAACACTTCAAAAGTGACGTTTCTGAAGAATTTTAACAGTTTTCTTGTATCTACGAACGCCAGAATGCATAAAATTGACCTAAACGTCTCCTTTTCCTATTCTGAGTCGATTCTGCATGCTTTAAGTGTGTTTGGTGGCTCAGAACCATCAAAAAACGTTGAAATATAGTTCAAATTCAATAAAAATCGACAAAAATACAGTTTCTAGCTAAAATTTGATGGTTTCGTTGCACTTTCCGAGCCCGTAGGGTATCTGAGTGGCTTAAAAGTACAAGAAAACACTTCAAAAGTGACGTTTCTGAAGAATTTTAACAGTTTTCTTGTATCTACGAACGCCAGAATGCATAAAATTGACCTAAACGTCTCCTTTTCCTATTCTGAGTCGATTCTGCATGCTTTAAGTGTGTTTGGTGGCTCAGAACCATCAAAAAACGTTGAAATATAGTTCAAATTCAATAAAAATCGACAAAAATACAGTTTCTAGCTAAAATTTGATGGTTTCGTTGCACTTTCCGAGCCCGTTGGGTATCTGAGTGGCTTAAAAGTACAAGAAAACACTTCAAAAGTGACGTTTCTGAAGAATTTTAACAGTTTTCTTGTATCTACGAACGCCAGAATGCATAAAATTGACCTAAACGTCTCCTTTTCCTATTCTGAGTCGATTCTGCATGCTTTAAGTGTGTTTGGTGGCTCAGAACCATCAAAAAACGTTGAAATATAGTTCAAATTCAATAAAAATCGACAAAAATACAGTTTCTAGCTAAAATTTGATGGTTTCGTTGCACTTTCCGAGCCCGTAGGGTATCTGAGTGGCTTAAAAGTACAAGAAAACACTTCAAAAGTGACGTTTCTGAAGAATTTTAACAGTTTTCTTGTATCTACGAACGCCAGAATGCATAAAATTGACCTAAACGTCTCCTTTTCCTATTCTGAGTCGATTCTGCATGCTTTAAGTGTGTTTGGTGGCTCAGAACCATCAAAAAATGTTGAAATATAGTTCAAATTCAATAAAAATCGACAAAAATACAGTTTCTAGCTAAAATTTGATGGTTTCGTTGCACTTTCCGAGCCCGTAGGGTATCTGAGTGGCTTAAAAGTACAAGAAAACACTTCAAAAGTGACGTTTCTGAAGAATTTTAACAGTTTTCTTGTATCTACGAACGCCAGAATGCATAAAATTGACCTAAACGTCTCCTTTTCCTATTCTGAGTCGATTCTGCATGCTTTAAGTGTGTTTGGTGGCTCAGAACCATCAAAAAACGTTGAAATATAGTTCAAATTCAATAAAAATCGACAAAAATACAGTTTCTAGCTAAAATTTGATGGTTTCGTTGCACTTTCCGAGCCCGTAGGGTATCTGAGTGGCTTAAAAGTACAAGAAAACACTTCAAAAGTGACGTTTCTGAAGAATTTTAAGAGTTTTCTTGTATCTACGAACGCCAGAATGCACAAAATTGACCTATACGTCTCCTTTTCCTATTCTGAGTCGATTCTGCATGCTTTAAGTGTGTTTGGTGGCTCAGAACCATCAAAAAACGTTGAAATATAGTTCAAATTCAATAAAAATCGACAAAAATACAGTTTCTAGCTAAAATTTGATGGTTTCGTTGCACTTTCCGAGCCCGTAGGGTATCTGAGTGGCTTAAAAGTACAAGAAAACACTTCAAAAGTGACGTTTCTGAAGAATTTTAACAGTTTTCTTGTATCTACGAACGCCAGAATGCATAAAATTGACCTAAACGTCTCCTTTTCCTATTCTGAGTCGATTCTGCATGCTTTAAGTGTGTTTGGTGGCTCAGAACCATCAAAAAACGTTGAAATATAGTTCAAATTCAATAAAAATCGACAAAAATACAGTTTCTAGCTAAAATTTGATGGTTTCGTTGCACTTTCCGAGACCGTAGGGTATCTGAGTGGCTTAAAAGTACAAGAAAACACTTCAAAAGTGACGTTTCTGAAGAATTTTAACAGTTTTCTTGTATCTACGAACGCCAGAATGCATAAAATTGACCTAAACGTCTCCTTTTCCTATTCTGAGTCGATTCTGCATGCTTTAAGTGTGTTTGGTGGCTCAGAACCATCAAAAAACGTTGAAATATAGTTCAAATTCAATAAAAATCGACAAAAATACAGTTTCTAGCTAAAATTTGATGGTTTCGTTGCACTTTCCGAGCCCGTTGGGTATCTGAGTGGCTTAAAAGTACAAGAAAACACTTCAAAAGTGACGTTTCTGAAGAATTTTAACAGTTTTCTTGTATCTACGAACGCCAGAATGCATAAAATTGACCTAAACGTCTCCTTTTCCTATTCTGAGTCGATTCTGCATGCTTTAAGTGTGTTTGGTGGCTCAGAACCATCAAAAAACGTTGAAATATAGTTCAAATTCAATAAAAATCGACAAAAATACAGTTTCTAGCTAAAATTTGATGGTTTCGTTGCACTTTCCGAGCCCGTAGGGTATCTGAGTGGCTTAAAAGTACAAGAAAACACTTCAAAAGTGACGTTTCTGAAGAATTTTAACAGTTTTCTTGTATCTACGAACGCCAGAATGCATAAAATTGACCTAAACGTCTCCTTTTCCTATTCTGAGTCGATTCTGCATGCTTTAAGTGTGTTTGGTGGCTCAGAACCATCAAAAAACGTTGAAATATAGTTCAAATTCAATAAAAATCGACAAAAATACAGTTTCTAGCTAAAATTTGATGGTTTCGTTGCACTTTCCGAGCCCGTTGGGTATCTGAGTGGCTTAAAAGTACAAGAAAACACTTCAAAAGTGACGTTTCTGAAGAATTTTAACAGTTTTCTTGTATCTACGAACGCCAGAATGCATAAAATTGACCTAAACGTCTCCTTTTCCTATTCTGAGTCGATTCTGCATGCTTTAAGTGTGTTTGGTGGCTCAGAACCATCAAAAAACGTTGAAATATAGTTCAAATTCAATAAAAATCGACAAAAATACAGTTTCTAGCTAAAATTTGATGGTTTCGTTGCACTTTCCGAGCCCGTAGGGTATCTGAGTGGCTTAAAAGTACAAGAAAACACTTTAAAAGTGACGTTTCTGAAGAATTTTAACAGTTTTCTTGTATCTACGAACGCCAGAATGCATAAAATTGACCTAAACGTCTCCTTTTCCTATTCTGAGTCGATTCTGCATGCTTTAAGTGTGTTTGGTGGCTCAGAACCATCAAAAAACGTTGAAATATAGTTCAAATTCAATAAAAATCGACAAAAATACAGTTTCTAGCTAAAATTTGATGGTTTCGTTGCACTTTCCGAGCCCGTAGGGTATCTGAGTGGCTTAAAAGTACAAGAAAACACTTCAAAAGTGACGTTTCTGAAGAATTTTAACAGTTTTCTTGTATCTACGAACGCCAGAATGCATAAAATTGACCTAAACGTCTCCTTTTCCTATTCTGAGTCGATTCTGCATGCTTTAAGTGTGTTTGGTGGCTCAGAACCATCAAAAAACG
This sequence comes from Zophobas morio, assembly GCF_036711695.1. Lineage (NCBI taxonomy): Eukaryota > Metazoa > Arthropoda > Insecta > Coleoptera > Tenebrionidae > Zophobas > Zophobas morio. Next base: position 485 of record NW_026973236.1, on the reverse strand, counting down.
TTGAAATATAGTTCAAATTCAATAAAAATCGACAAAAATACTGTTTCTAGCTAAAATTTGATGGTTTCGTTGCACTTTCCGAGCCCGTAGGGTATCTGAGTGGCTTAAAAGTACAAGAAAACACTTCAAAAGTGACGTTTCTGAAGAATTTTAACAGTTTTCTTGTATCTACGAACGCCAGAATGCATAAAATTGACCTAAACGTCTCCTTTTCCTATTCTGAGTCGATTCTGCATGCTTTAAGTGTGTTTGTTGGCTCAGAACCATCAAAAAACGTTGAAATATAGTTCAAATTCAATAAAAATCGACAAAAATACAGTTTCTAGCTAAAATTTGATGGTTTCGTTGCACTTTCCGAGCCCGTAGGGTATCTGAGTGGCTTAAAAGTACAAGAAAACACTTCAAAAGTGACGTTTCTGAAGAATTTTAACAGTTTTCTTGTATCTACGAACGCCAGAATGCATAAAATTGACCTAAACGTCTCC